>NW_026463804.1:0-77215 GCF_021730395.1 Mercenaria mercenaria
AACCCCATCGGTAGATGGCTATAAGATAACTAGCACTTTTTTTGCCATGTATAAAAAGTTTTGCCAATAAAAAAGACAGTTCAGTCATATGAAAACAAAAGGGTTTTTTAGCCCTAAAGTCTTCACCTGGACGGTTTTTGATACAACCCAACGGCAGGCAATCTTACGTAGGTTTCAACCATTGGGAGAATGCAAAAAGATTTTAATGGTATTTTTTTTTTGTTTTAAAGGTTTTTCCCACACGAATAAAGATATTTCAGTAATCGGAAGCCAAACGCATCAGTTTGGGGTAAAAATTTTTTCATATTTCGTTTATGGCGGATCTGGGGGTATCAACCTAAACGGTAGATATCAACCTTTCGGAAGGTTAAAATATACGTAGAAATTTCTATAAAAACTATTTTTCTGCATGTACGAAATGTTTTTCAAAAAAAAAGATATTTTAGTTAAATGAAAGGCAAACGTGAATGTTTGGTAGGTATTTTTCTTGAAAGGGTTTTTTGGCGTAAAACCTTAAAGGGAGGTTTCAACCTATCGGTAGATATGCCTTACTTAAAATTTTTCAAAATGTTCACAAGTTTTGGGACATACATCATATATTTAAGTTAAAATAAAAAAAGAGCGCAAATTTGTAATAAATCTTTTCGAACTTTTATGGGTATCAAACCCAAACGGGGTGTCAACCGTCGGTGATAGGCAAAAAACTACTGTAATATTTTTTTTTGCAAGTTTTAATTGTTTTCTGAAATTAAGATTTAAGTTAAACAAAAACAAACAGCGAAAATTTTCTTTAAAAGCATCCCCCAGACGTTTAATCGCGTATCAACCTATATGGTAGGTATTAAACCCATCGGTTTGATATGCTATAAAGATTTTATTTGTTATTTTTTTACTTTTTTAAAAAGTTTTCCCATATGAATTAAAATTTCATTAAAGAAAAAAAACGCGAAATTTTGCCACTAAAAATTTTTTCATACGTTTTTTCGCGTTCACCCCAGGGGGCAGATCTCACCCCTTTTCGGTACGTATCAACCCAACGGTGATTGTACAAAGACTAAACTAGTTTTTTTGCTAGGAAAAAAAGTTTTTTGCTAATTAATTTAAAAATTTTTGAAAAAAAGGAAACACGAAATTTTAGCCTGAAGACTTCATTTGGTTTTTATGCCCATCACCAATAAGGGAGGTATCAGCCTTACGGGAGTATGCTACGAAGCATACGTTATTTTTTGTCATGTTCACAACGCCTTTGGGGACATAAAATTATTATTTAAAAACGAAAACAAAAAAGCGCAAAATTTTTCTACAAAACCTTCACTGAAGTTGTTATGGCGATAACCTTACGGTTAAAATCAACCTGGGGCGAAGGCAATTCTGACTGTAATATAACTATTTTCTTGCAATTTTTTAAATTTTTTTGGGGCAAAGTTAAAAAATTAAATTATTCTTTAAAACAAACAGCGCAAATTTTACAAAAAAATGCTCCCTAGACAATTTTCCGCATTCAACCTTTTCGGGAAAATATCAAAACCTTACGGGAGAAAGTGCTAAAAACGGAAATAGTTATTTTTCTGCTAATTTAAACGTTTCCTTGAATTAAGATAGTTCTTTAAAGAAGCAAACACGCAATTTTTTCCCCTAAAAATCTTTGGACGTTTTGGGTTTTCAACCCCAACGGTAGACACAAACCTTTTTCGGTGGGATCAACCTTCGGGAAATATGCCATAAAGCCACACTATTATTTTTCTGCTAGTTTTCCCTTTATAAATTTAGAAATTAAGTTTTTTAAACAAAAAAAGCGCAAAAAAGACCAAAAAAAGATCCCTAAGTTAATCGCTATCAATATACGGGAAATATAACTTTCGGAGATGTGCTTTAAAAAAACGGAATATTATTTTTCTGCTATGTTTTAAAAATGTTCCTACATGAATAAAAAATAGTTAGTTTTAAAATGAAAACAAACAGCCAATTTTTTCCACTAAAGTCTTCATTGGGCGTGTTATGGTTATCAAAACCCAAAAGGGAGACATCAAAATTTGCGGGAGGATCAAACCCATACGGTGTTGCCTAAAAACCACACATTTTTTTTGCTAGTTTTGCTTTTAAGTTTTTAAATTTAAGTTATTCTTTAAAAACAAACACGCAAAAATTTTACCATAAATGCTCCTCTAAGTTAATCGCATTAACCTATACGGGAAAATATAAAACCCAAACGGTAGATGTGCTTTTAAATACGGAATTAGTTATTTTTTTCTATGTTTAAAGGGTTTTTCCCCATGAATTAGAAAAAAATTAAAATAAAAACAACGGGGCAAAAATTTTCCCCTAAATCTTTTGTCTGGGGCTGTTTTGGTTTCAACCATACGGGGAGACATAACATTTTCGGGGGCATAACCCATCGGTGATATCCCTAAAGACCCACTAGTTATTTTTTGCTACGTTTTTTCTGCAAAGTTAAGAAATTTTGTTATACTTAAGACAAACAGCGCAAATTTTACCATAAAAAGACCTGACGTACTAGCATATCAAACCCTTACGAAAATTCAACCTATACGGTAATTGCATAAATACGGGAATATTTTTTTTCTGCTTTTTAAAAATTTTCCTACATGAATTAAAATAGTTTTAGTTAAAATGAAAAAAACCGCGCAAATTTTTTTCCCCAAAGTCTTCATCGGGGTGTTATGCTTATAACCTTAAAGGAGACATCAAAACCCTTTTCGGTAGGCATCAACCCCATGCGGTAAAATATGCCCTGAAGCCACATATTATTTTTCTCTACGTTTTGTGCATAAAAAGAAAAAAGTTATTTTAAACAAAAAAGGCAAAAATTTAAATAAAAGACCCTTTGACCAAAAAGTATATAACCCTTGGAAAATATCAACCATACGGGAGATGTGATAAATACGGAAAAGTTATTTTTCTGCTATTTTAAAAATTTTCCTACATAAAAAGATAGTTAGTTAAACGAAGACAAACCGCAATTTTTTCCCCTAAAATCTTTATCGGGGGGTTTATGGCATCAACCTTACGGGAGCATCAACCTTTTTGGTAGGCATAACCTACGTTAAAATTTCAAAAGAACCCCAGTTATTTTTTTGTACTTTTTCGCATAGTTTAAAAAATTTAGTTTTAAGACAACAGCCCAAATTTTACCCAAAAGATCCTCAACCCTAATGAATTTTAAACCCAAAAACGGGGAAAAACAAACCCATAGGTGATGGCAAAAAATACGGAAACTATTATTTTTTGCTAAGTTTTTAAAAGTTTTTTCCCACATGAATTAAGAAAGTTCAGTTAAAATGAAGCAAACAGCGCAAATTTTTCACTAAAGCTTCATCGGAGTGTTATGACTTTCAACCTATACGGAAAACATCAACCCTTTCGGTAGGGAAAACATGCGGGGTTTTTCCCTGAGCACCTGTTATTTTTCCTACGTTTTGCGCTAAAATAAAAAATTTTGTTTTCTTAAGACAAACAGCGCAAATTTGACCAAAAAAACATCCTTAGAGCATAAAGTATAAACCTTTCGGAAGTACAACCAACGGGAGGTCTATAAATACGGTCATTTTTTTTTGCTATTTTTAAAAAAATTTTTTACATGAAATTAAATAGTTTTATTTAAATGAAAAAAAAGCGCAATTTTTTCCACAAATCTTCTTGGGCTGTTTTGGTTTTCAACCTATCGGAGAATCAACCTTCGGTAGGGGATAAAAATATATGGTGGTATGCCATAAAGCCCCATATTATTTTTGCTATGTTTTGCGCTAAGTTAAGAAATTAAGTTATTCTTAGAAAAAACCGCAAATTTGCAAAAAAAGCATCCTTAGACTTAAACGCTATCAACCTTTCGGAAGTATCAACTATCGGGAATGTGCATAAATACGGAAAAGTTATTTTTCTGTTGTTTAAAAAGTTTTTCCTTCAGAAAATTTGACAGTTCAGTTAAACGAAAATAAACAGCGAATTTTTTCAACTAAAATTTCATCTGGACGTGTTTGCTTATCAACCATACGGTAGCACAACCGTACGGGAGGGAAACAACCTTTTCGGTAGATATCCATAAGACCACAAATAGTTATTTTTCTGCTATGTTTTGCTTCTAAGTTTAAGAAATTTAGTTTTTTCTTTGAAAACGCGCAAAATTTTTCCCTAAATTGCATCCCCAAGTAAATGCTATCAAACCCAACGGAAAAAAAAACCTTACGTTGTGGCATAAATACGGTATAGTTATTTTTCTGATGTTTTTAAAAAAAGTTTTTCCCAATAAAAGATAGGGTTTAGTTTTTAAATGAAGAAAAACAGCGCAAAAATTTTTCCACTAAAGTCTTCATCTGGGCGGTTATGGCTTATCAACCTTAGGTAGAATCAACTTTTCGGGAGGGATCAGCCCACAGGTAGAATGCCATAAAGACCACATAGTTTTTTTTTTATGTTTTGCTGCAAAGTTAAAAATTAAGTTATTTTTAAACAAACGCGCGTTTTGCCCTAAAAAACATCCCAAGAAATGCATATCAACCCATACGGAAATATCAACCATCGGTAGATGTCTTTAAAAAAGGAACTAGTTTTTTTTCGCTATGTTTAAAAATTTTCTACGAATTAAGATATTTAGTTAAAAAAAGACAAACTGCCCAAATTTTTTTAAAAAAAGTCTTCATCTGGCGTGTTATGGTTTTCCCTATACGGTAAACATAACCTTTAGGTAGGGATCAACCCATACGGTAGAAAAAAACCCCTAGTATTTTTTTACATTTTAAACGTTTTTGGGGCATAAAATAAAATATTTCACTTCAACTGGGAAAACAGGCAAAATTAGCCATAAAGTTTTTTTTGAGTGTTTTTGGGTTTAACCTAACGGCAGTTCAAATTTTTCGGAAGGTATCAAAATATCGGTAGATATGCTTTTAAACTCACATTTATTTTTATGCTTTACGAAAAATTTTCAAAAAAATTAAAAATATTTCGTTAAAAGAAAGGGGAAACGGAAAATTAGGCTACGTAGTCTTCTCTTTAGGTTTTATGGGGTTATCAACCCATTTCGGCAGATATCAACTTTTAGGGAATATCAAACCAAAACGGTAATATGCTATAAAGACTACACTATTTATTTTTCTGCTATGTACGAAATGTTTTGCAACATAAATTAAGATATTTCAGTTAAACGAAAGGCAAACAGCGAAAGTTTGGCTACTGCCCAGCAAACACACGACGTCGCAAAGACGTCTTTTTATAGTTGTTTTGAGGTCGCGACGTCGGTGACCAGAATCCGACGTTGTTCCAACGACTTTACACCGACCAAAGTCCGACGTCGCTATCCCGACGTTGTTCCAACAGCTTTACAGCGGCCAAAATCCGACGCCGCTATCCCGACGTTGTTCCAACGGCTTTACAGCAACCAAAATCCAACATCGCTATTCCGACGTTGTAAAAACGTTGGAACAACGTCATTAGATCTACTGTAACTTTAAAATATTTCAAGCTGCAAAAGTAATTTCATTGCGTGAATACTTTATTGCATTTTTGTCGTTTAGCGTCATTCGTTAGGCTGATCACTACCAAATACAGTGTAAGCCTCCGAGGTCTAGTCACAAGTAGACCCAATTAAAATATAGTGCAATATTTCCCCCTTATTTTTTTTCATTGGACACTGACTGATGCCACTGATGTTGATTGTTACAAGTAATATAGGTTGTGTAGATGACATAAATTCACTTTGGGTAAGTTTAATTGTCAATTATGAAAACAGGAAGTGGTGCAAGAATACCACTGTCAACAAGCCGGAACCGGTGTAAAAGTTGCTGTATTTTGGATGGTGAGTTTTCAGCTGCTCACAGTTTTCTTATATAAAAGTTAACACCCTAATTTCTTTTGATTTTTTTGTTGCATTAACATTTAGCTTTTGAAAGATGGTAGGCTGCCAAGACCTGATATATTAGGAAATAGATTTGCAGAGCTGGTTTTGAAGTGTGGTTTATATAGAATTATATAGGGGCTGCATTTAGTAGTGTTCAGCCTATAAGAGTAACACTCTGTAAAAAAAAAATTGTCGTCTGCAGTTGAAATTTGTTTATATTGTAAACAATGAATGCAAATCAACATTTTCAGGCTTTGCAAGCCAGAATTCTGAGTAAAACAGAAAATTTTGGCCAAAAGGCTGTTTAAAGTGGACAGGCACTCGGTCCAACGCAAATTTTCCTGCTTACGGGCGCCTGAGGGTCAAATTCCCCCAGGACCCCAGTTCTAAATACCGCTATGTGCACCGACTTATATATATGTGTTCTGTAAACTCTTACGAACTACCGGATGGACTGCATGTGTCGCATTTATGTAAATTTTCGTTATGTTGTAATGTGACACATTTAAGCCTTGAACCACAAAACATAAACAATGAAAGGCGTAGGTGTGAGGAGCGGTGTTTCGGGCATAATTTTAATGGCCTCTCATACCCAGACTGTATAATTTGGTACTTATTACTCTTAATTTGTATTTATACATGTTGATTTGACTATATATACATATATACATATATACAAAACAGTTACTTAAAAGGCTGGGGGGAGTGTGGTGTGGGGGATATATGAAATAGCACTATTGCTGCACAGCTGACACATCTAAAAGTGGTTAACATGTTACTCATCACTTAGCATGCATATGAATGGTCTGATAAATGAGGGATATTGCTAAAATCAGGCTTTATGTCAGTTAATCCCTTGGAATAATGCAACTGTTCATGTACTTTGTAACGCCTAGTACGGCTTGCATACCGGGACAATTTTGCCTTTAGCTTATAGTGTGATGTCTTACGTCTGCGATGAACAGAGTCGGTCCTCAGCAAATGTTTAATCACAGAAGTACCCTTAGCTAGAGAAGCACCCAAAGACTTACATTTAATCAGTACAGAATCAGCAAAACCATAGTTCAGTTTAAGAATCTGACCATGTATTCTACCGAAACAGTTCCGAGAAAATGTTTGATTTTTGGGCATACAAGTCTGATATGATTTGTTTACTGCTTCACATTTTTGGGTTAATGTTAGGAATCTAGTTTGTTCTAAACTTGAAGGGCCTAGGAATGACTGAAGACATGCCCTTAGCATTTCTTCATCAGACTTAGTCATTTTCAATTTTTTATTTGCTGGGAGAAAGTATTTTACTCTGCGGTAATTACCGGTGCAAACTAAACTGTGCTTTTTACAGAAGTGTCCGCAGTAGCCCTTAAAACACATAATAATTGAAGATATTATGTTTGGCATTTTCTGTTTTATAAGGCTGAGGTCTCCTCTATAAATAGTGTGGGCTTTTTTCAGCTCAGCCACACACCGGGCCCGGACAGATAGGGAGAATCTGTTCCTGTAGTTAGCTCTAAATTGGCCGGTAAACATGGTCTTGCTAAATGGGACCTTATTTAATTCTCTCTTTAGGGAGTTGCTCATATGTCTTAAGTCCTTAAGGTGATTGACATGGGTTTTCTGTACTGCACTTACACCAGCATGACTTTTAGAGTCCCCATCCCCAGTAAAGAAGGCAATGTCAAGATCTTGATTAATATCCCGGACAACATTCTGGCTCCATTTGTTTTCATTACCAATGGAATCTGATTCAGCCAAGTTTGAAGTGCATTTACCTTTATGATTTGGGCACTTAATGTCATGTCCTTGATTTTGTAATTTTGAGGCTGTCTTACAGAGTTTGTTACCTACATAAACACCTATGATTTTCTTATCTTTTGAGTTATTTTCACAAATTGTTGAGGTAACAATTGTCCCGGCCTGAAAAGGAGTGCTCTCACTGTTAAACAGATGGTTATTGTAGTAGGAGTCTCCCTCGGCACGGACAAGTCTGGGGTTTTTATAACCTAATTGCTCATTTTCAGCTTTTATATTTTCCCTAACTTCATGCATTTTTTCTATATTTAGTCTTTCAATAGCTTCCCCTACCATATTTGATTGTTTTTGCATACCTGCTGGGCTAGGTGGTATAATGTCAGTATTTGCCAAAATTCTAATAGCACCTGTGTTACTAATAGGAGTGGACATAAGACCTATTTGCAGTCCTACATTACTTTTGGCAGCTTCTCTACCTTTTTTGCCAGTTGGGACAGATTCAAATAACCGGTAAAACTTGCTACAATATCCACATTCGGTACATATAAGGCGCTAGTACCAACCAAGACCCCATTTCCTAGAGGCGGCAGTGTCAATGTATAAATCACCATTACATGACTTATAAGTTAGCATGTGGTACTTTATTTCAGAGTTAAACATAACAGACAGTTCAAGGGGCCTGTACAGCTTGTTTGTGAGGAGATCAGGGTGATTTTTGATACCTTCTGAGTCAGAGTGTGCATATTCTTCAGCCAAGGTCTGAGTCCTAGACAAGGGTCTGAGTGGAGTAGTATTTGTTTCAGAACCATCAACATCTCTGAATGTAAGTATGTCATTACCTTCATGAATTCTAGCCTGAAAGGTGTCTGACTGCAACCGAACAAACTTTCTGCCAGTATTCTGTACATAAGAGAAATTTTTACCTTTTATACTCAAATTTGGCATACCTTTCTGAAACCCATGCTGTTGGCCTATTTTTTTCCTTTTGCTGGCAGAGGGCATACTTTACTGACATAAAAATTAACATTTCATACCTCAATAATGCTTCAACAGCTCTGTCAGACCTTGGAATAAATATGGTATATAAAAGGTAGGTTTGAAGTATTTATAGTATGTGATATTGTTAAGCTAGATCTGCAGGTGGCTAATTGGACATGGTGATTTTCACACCTTTTTATCTTGAAGGTAAGTCTCCATTATTCTTTGTTGCACCAAGACAGACAAACTTATTGACACTTAATTAGTGCTGAATTCTGATTTGGACATCAAAGAACATGTAAAATGCATTTTTTACTGGTACTTATTGCTTCAAGTGCCAACAAATAAGCTAAAACAGAAAAAAAATTCAGAAAACAGAGGGGTTTTTTTCAGAAAATTTCCCTGTTTGATATTTTTCTTTGTTTTTTTGTTTTCATAATAAAAGGGAGATTATTTAGCCATAATATATGTAAAAGCCTATTTCTTAGATACACTGTTATCATTCGGGTATGAAACAACCAGTCATTTTGAAAGATTTAACGCGAAACTGCGAATAAAGCTTAAAAAGTGAAACACTGAATTTGCCCCTCGGACACCTGTTTTTGTTTGAATTTGGCGCCTTTTACATGACCGTACAAAACTGGAAATATTTTCATAAGTACTCATTTCTTGGGCCTGAAACTTGGTATGTTTATTGCAATTGGATTGTTTTAATAGGTAAAGGCAGTTTTTGTGAAAATAATTAAAAAAAATTTCTCTTATAGGCTGATCACTACCAAATACAGTGTAAGCCTCCGAGGTCTAGTCACAAGTAGACCCAATTAAAATATAGTGCAATTTTTCCCCCTTATTTTTTTTTATTGGTTACAAGGATGACAGACACCAGACAAATCTGGGACTACCTCAAGGCTCAGTACTTTCACCTTTGTTGTTTAACTTATATTTGACAGACATGTTAAAACAAGTAAATAGTCATAAAGTGAAATTTGCTGATGATGGTACAGTGTGGCGTACTGATACAGACATAAAAACACTAGAGACACAACTACAAGAAGATTTGAATTCAATATCAGAATGGACAAGTAAGTGGCGCATGAAACTGAATGCAGGAAAAACGGAATACTGCATGTTTTCAAAGGACCCAGACAACACACCAGACATTCATCTCGAGCTAAATGGATTGAGATTGACAAGAGTTAAGCAGTCAAAGGTTCTTGGGGTTGTACTGGATGAAAAGCTCACCTTCAATCAACATGTACAATATACAGAAACAAAAGTATTAAGAGCACTTGGATTACTGTCATGTGTAGCAAAATCAGAAAAGGTGTCACCACAGAATATGATTAAACTATATCAAAGTCTAATTGTTCCTTATCTAGAGTACGCGTCATCAGTTTGGCAAACAAGTACTTCAGTACAAATATTAGAAAAAGTCCAGCGAAAAGGTCTGATGATTTGTTTGGGAGCAATGGGCACAAGCAGCTGCGAAAGCTTAGAAATACAGTCCGGAGTACCACCATTAGATTTGCGAAGGACAGAATTAGCAATAAGAGAGTGCACTAAATTAATGGCAAAAGGCTTAAACCACCCTTTGAAACAATATCTAGATAAATGTAGAGAAGAGGAAAAGGTCAATGACATTTCATCAACACCCGTAGGAAAAATGTTAATGCAAGTATATGAAATGGAAACACTCACTGAAACTAATACCAGATGCATAGAGCCTGAGCTGACCTACTTAGAATTCCTCCAACCAAGTAGACGCCGTCACACATACTGGAACAACCTAGGTTCATCAAAGAACAGAACAGCTGAACAACAAATACAAGCTAGAAAAGCCATCAACCAGCAATTACATGACATAAACCCAGATGCTGCTATAGCTTTTACTGACGGATCATGCAGAGGAAATCCTGGTCCATGTGGTGCAGGATCTTGTGTTTTTTTACCAAGTGGTGAACGGATGGAATTAAGCAGCCAATTTCTAAAATGGCTTCAATTCTCCTTGGTGAGCTTATAGCTATCAAGATCACATTAGAATTCATTGTAAAGGAGCAAACAAAATACAGAATACCTTCATTACACATATTTTCAGACAGTCGAACAGTAATTGGGATTTTGACCATTAGGATGGGAAAACAAGTTACATATTAAGGCTGTTCAAGAAGTTAAAAGTATCTGGAAAGCATCTGAAAAGGGTGGAACCACTATAAAACTTGATTGGTCACCAGGGCATGCCGCAATTGCTGGAAATGAAATAGCAGACAGACTAGCTAAGGAAGCTGCACTACAGGCTGAAGAAATGAAAGGAGAGTCACAAGAACCCATCACTCAAGGGATGTAAAGAAGGCAGCCAAGGAAACAATTGCAATGTTGTGGCAAAGAAGATGGGATACATCAGGAAAGGGAAAGCCATTGTATGACTTGAAGCCAAAAGTAAACTGAAGCAAATGGATTACAGCAAAAGTACAAATCAAAGAATTCTTATACAATTACAGAATGGCCACTGCAATTTAAAAGAGCATAGACACAAGGTTGGACTGGACAGTAACCCTCATTGTGAATGTGGTGACCCAGAATCAGTAGAACATTTACTTCTTGAATGCCCAATTATTGAGAATCACAGAGAGATAATGAAAACAAAATTTGCATCTCAGAACTGGTATACGTAATCTGGATCTCAAATTGTTACTTATTCAGGAGAAGACGACCCATGGAAAGACATAAGACCCGTTATATTAGACGAACTTACCCAATATATTGATAGGTCAAAGAGGTTTGTTAAATCAGTTCTGGCCGATAACACAACCGGACTCCATATAAATGCTTAAATGTAAAAGTTTAATTTCAAAACACTACCTGAGAGACATTTACATTGTAAGACATATTTACCGGAGATCGAGACGACAACGATGAGTTATTGCGGTCGGAAGGCTTCGAAATCAAGATCAAGACACTGATTGATGCCACTGATGTTGATTGTTACAAGTAATATAGGTTGTGTAGATGACATAAATTCACTTTGGGTAAGTTAAATTGTCAATTATGAAAACAGGAAGTGGTGCAAGAATACCACTGTCAACAAGCCGGAACCGGTGTAAAAGTTGCTGTATTTTGGATGGTGAGTTTTCAGCTGCTCACAGTTTTCTTATATAAAAGTTAACACCCTAATTTCTTTTGATTTTTTTGTTGCATTAACATTTAGCTTTTGAAAGATGGTAGGCTGCCAAGACCTGATATATTAGGAAATAGATTTGCAGAGCTGGTTTTGAAGTGTGGTTTATATAGAATTATATAGGGGCTGCATTTAGTAGTGTTCAGCCTTTAATAACATTAACTCGAAAGAGTTCTGTCCCATGATTTCCGACATGTGTTCGAAATTGACCAATCAAAACAGGTCTAACTCGGTTGTCAGACTATTCTCCCCCAAGATGATTCCCCCTCAAGACAATCCCCCCCCCAAGACAATTCACTCCCGGACAATTCCCCCCACAATGTTATGTAAGGGTGACAGTTCCCCCTCTCCATATTATAATATGTTTAAAGGGTTGTAAAGTTTATTTAATATGGAAAAATCCTATACTCCAATACTGTATATTTAAAAGTAAATAGAAAAACTTATATTTGATGCATTAATTTGGTACCCAAAATAAGGAATTTTTTTTTATGTGAAGTAGTAGCATTTTGGATAAGAAGCCATGGCTGAGAACTTAATTATTTTAAAAGCAATTTATTTATTTGTTAACGGTATCTATAATGGAACCTCTATGCAAAGATGTATGTAAAAAAAATAGAAAATATTTACATTTAATAAGGTAATCTGATCGTCAAAATAGCATATAGTTTCCCGATGTTAGACAATAAAACTATCTTAATCATATTAATTGGGGAAAACTAAAATGATTACAGTTATGTTAATAAAAGCCAATAATACCACTTTAAACATTAATATGAAAAACTTGATCAAAAACGAAGCTGCAAACATGAATTAAAAAAACGATGAAATATCAATACAATTTTACAAGTTGAAACGTCCTTGGAATTCACCAGGAAATTTATTAAGGATGTTACATGTGTCGGTTTGCTTTCATTCCAGAAAGCATGGAGTAATAGTATTTTCTCTGGATAAAAAGTACTATATTCTTACAATACAGGTTTTGATAAATTTCTTACAAGAAGAAGTTGATTGGCATTATCTAATTTTGGTTTATCACAATTTCCAACAAGTGCTTCATCAAAAGTATCACACAAAGTAATACTGATAATTGTCATTATACATGGACAGATTGTTATATTGTTTATAAATATCATAATCACAATTAAAATGTAACAACAACAGTATCATAATTGATTGATCAATGTCAGCTTTGATTACTGTTTTACAGCTGGTAATTCAATCAAGAGGTGTGAAAGATTGACTGGTTACCGTTTTGATTAAATTTGTTTATTGCAATAATGTCATTACGCGATTCTGGTAATCAGCACCTTTCAATCGAGTTGAGAAGTCAAAGGAACAATGATTTGTTTGTATGTATCCCTTAGTTATTATACATTTTAATTTTTAGGGTTTTTTTCTGGAATAAAATATCCCAAAAAGGTTTGAGATTTATTTTATACAAGTACTATTTCCTGTTTCATGTGAAAATAATCCTTCTATAAGATGGAAGTATTTATCATATTCTACATATATATAAAATCAAATAAAGCGGATGCAGTTGTCCTGTGAGTTATAATTGTCCGTAAGTACAGACCTGGCACTCATTAATCTTTGCCAATATTTTCTGGCGTTTTCATATTTTATGCGATACATTTTTGTGTATTTGTGTCCTGAAAATATCTACATTAGTTAAAATAATGGATACAGTTAACCAATGGCACAGTTAACAAAATTATTTAAAAATCTCTTTTTGAGTCTTTTGGCTGAATTTTGTTCTTTAATAAGTGCATCAGTTATCGATATTATACTCTATGATTATAATTATTTTCAAGACACCTCTTTCCATTCACATTCATTAGATGTAGATAATTATAGATATTGAAAAATCCGCAGGGGATTTTGTCCTACACTCAATATACAGATATTAGAAAGAAGAACCTTGGTAATACACAATGTCCCACTATTCAGAAAAATAATAATAATTCAATGTCTTCGAAAAATGCTAAGCTGCTTCTTAAGATAGCTAAGTTTATTAAAGAAGCCACACAATATAGTCAATACACTTAAAAATGATACCACATTATATACCGTGCCGCTAAGATCTAAGGAATTAATGTAGAAAATTAAGAAAAATAATTGTCATGTTTTCTTTATGGAAGAGGTAATTAAGTATTAAGATTTATCACACCGCTAATATGTAAGGAATTAATTGCATAAATTGTTTTTACACAAAAACTGATATTTCAAACAAAATAAGAAGTGAAGTTTAACTTACGTCAAATCTTTTATAATACTCATAATGGATACTCCTAACCAACCACTAAATTTCAAATTTTCAAAACGCACTTTTGGAATAAAAAATCCTGAACAGCGCTCATTCAGTGTTCAGTGCTTGGCTTCTCTATGATGAGGTACGTATTCTCTGATTTCACATGTTTTCATCATGAAAAACTTTTTAAATCATTTCTTAAATTTGTAACATTATGTAAATGGTATACTGGAGTCAATACCCCTAAAATGTACCAGAACAAAAATTTTCCGGGGAACCTCCCCGTACCTCCATTATGGGAGGAGGTATCTCCCTCCAGTACCTACCCCACCTTTCGCGGCCCCAATATCAAACACCTTCCGACGCCCGTCCTAAGAATATTTTCACAATGTCTAACTAAAAAATATAGATAATAGAATAAAGGATATAAATATAATTATCCAATGAACTGTTAGTTACCAGGTCAAAGAATAATATTTTTTTCATGTAGAATAATAAAAAAGCTCACCTTAGAACAAAATTAGTAAAAAAAAGATATTTTTACATCAGTATAAAGAAAAAATAATATAAATAAAATAAGGTGACAATTCCCCCCCCCAGTTTGGACTTTTATTTTCTTAATTGTGACGTAAATATCAATGTTATCAGTATTTCCATAAGAAGATGTGACAGCTAGGTAAGACTAAATGTTGGTCACTTTTGATAAAATATTTTTATGATTTATAACCAAAATATTATACTTAATTAAGACCGCGCTAAAGTTCTACGAAATGGACAATTATTTTCTTAACTGTGGCTTTAATTTCAATGATATTTAAGTTTATAAGTGGTGCTCACTTGCCATTGGATAAAAAAAAATTCGAGGGAGGCGCTTCTTAAACAGTGGTCATTTTAATTTGTTAGTGGGCGGGATTGAATAAAGCCTTGAAAATTAATCCGTCATATCTTTTAATAATAAACGTGTTAGGTGAATTGACTGGTACTGCACTGATTAGTAAGGTGTGATAATCCAATCATCGGGCAATTAACGCGAGAAAGGAAAAAGAAAAAGAAATAACTGCGGCAATTCAAAATAATTGTAGTTTTTATAATTACAATTAAATAAACTCTTTATGACTTGGAAAAACACCGCCGATAAATTTTGGAAGTGTTTCTTTGTAACTTTTAAGGGACATATATATTTCATAAAAAATAAAGTCATCATTTAAACTATCTAAACTGTTCCGTATAAAATACGAATATCATTGGAATTAAAACCACAAGAACACTATAATTCGTACAATATTTTGTAAAATAATTGTCCGTTTCATATGGTGTTATTGATATATGTGAGCTTTACAATATGAGAAGATAATCTGTTTTTTATTAAGGTAAAACCGATATATACTTGAAATTAAAGGGAATTCCTATAGTTTTTTATGCGCATCTTTCTGCGCAGCCGACACTTTCTATGGAAAACTGAACTGAAGTCAAAATTTGTTGAAACATGTTACAGACAATCTTAAATATGAGGAATCTTGAATGAAATATCATTTTTGATAAGTTTTATCAGTAATCAAATGTTGATACTGGTTTATGTTGTATTGACAAGTATCATGCCTGACAGGTATCTTGCTATTTTTGTGGTTGTGTTTTCACATCGCATTTTAGTACAAAGACAGTGTTGTTCGTATAATATAAGATGATTGACTTAGTACTGATAAGACAATTCACATTTCAGATTATTTAGTATTCAATTATAGAAACAGGTAAGAATTTTTAAAACTTGTTTTTTTAAGTTTTAGCAGACATACATGTAATCAATTTGGCCAGGTTCGAGCCATTTCCGTCCGAACAGGTGTTGTATTCTAGCGGTCTTAACATAAAATTTAGCCTGGTGACCCATACATTTTTAGCCATTTTTATGCTCACAATACAATTATCTATACACAAGAAAAAAAGGAAAAAATTCTATGAAAGAGTTTTTTCAAAATTTAAAAAAATATTCTTCACTATGGGTATTTTTCGTTTAAAAAAGTTCACGAAAGTGAATATGAAACAATATTTATTATTCATTTGTACCCACTATTGTAAGGATAGAGTATTACAAGTATGACTATGATATCAAATAAATATATAATAAAATCTGTAAAAAGAAAAAACCGTATTGTGCTGTCTTGATGTATATTTTGGTTGGTATTTATAAAAAAAAGCAGAAAATTATGAAAATGTTGAAAAATCGCTGGCAGTTTCAGCAACAGTGGGTGTGTTCAAAACAATTTTTCACAAAAACAAGCCTGGTGACATATTGTTTTTATTTGTTCATTGTTTTCAGCACAAAATTTCCTATCATATATGTGAATTAAAAAAAAATTCTATGAAAGGAAAAAAACTATAGGAATTATCTTTAAAACCAAACTTTACATTAAAATACTTTTATTTGTCTCTGTGATTGTGTTTCTAGATTAAGTATACTGTGATAAGTCTCTTATAATTCTTTTACAGAATGGCTGTGTACAGTTGTGCATGACTATTGAAAACGATAATTTTATGTTCTGTACATAGATGAGACTATAATAAAGAAAGACATATATATATTAAAAATATATTTTTGGCACACATTGCGTGGTTCAAAAATAATCAACGTATAGGTTTATCTTTTATGTTTCATATCTATTTAATGAATTACCAATATAATTGCAATTTAAGACACAATGAAGAATATATAAGTCCATTTCGTTGAAGTGTGGCAGGAAATGTCCATTTCGCGAGGAGTGGTCGCAATAAATAGTAATATTCCATTGAAAAATTAGATCGACATATTATTAACAGAGTCAAGCATGTACCTTAAACTACAAGTTTGGCACGAAAATGTCCATTTCGTAAAACAAGGTCTTACTTCATTGTATTATTTTGGTTATAAATAAGATAAATATATTATTTAAAATGACCAATGTGAAGGTTTATCTATTATTTGAAAAATATCTTCAAGAAATTTCATATATCCTTGAAATTAATGCCGCAATTAAAAAGATAAAAGTCCATTTTAATAACATTTTGGGCAAAGTGTATTCCCCGGAAAACCCGGAAATTTTACGGCTAATTTCTGGAAATCATTCAAGAGGTCATAAAGTAGTCAATTTAGAAAAGATTCGTCTAAATTTGGTGAGTATCTAAACTAGAACCTCTAAACTCACACATATATAAAAATAAATCGAAATGAATTAATTTTGATAGGCTAATTTCACTGTCAAAATACCGTATTTTTTACGTGAAATAGTAGTATTTTGGAAAACCCGGAAATCATAAAATGGCCTATAAATTAAATATATCTAAAGCAATTAATTATTTTTTATATGTATCTAAAGATGAACCTATATGCTACGACATATACAAAAAGAAATAGAAAATATTGAGATTTAATAAGATAATTTGGTCGTCAAAATACCGTATTTTTCGATTTGAAATAGTAGCATTTAAGAAATCCCGGAAATCATAAAATTGCTTAGAAATTAAATATATCAAAGCAATTAATTCATTTTTTATATGTATCTAAAGAGGAACCTATATGCTATGACATATATAAAAAGAAAAAGAAAGTATTGGCATTTATCATCAAAATAGAGTAATTTCGATTTAAAATTTTAGCATTTTGGATAATCTGGAAATAATATAAAATTGCTTCTAGTTTAAATCTTATTTAAAGCGATATTTTCATTTTTTCAAGTATCAAAAGAATAATCTATATGATACTATGCATGTATAAAGAAACAAAAAATATTGATATTCAATACGATAATTTGATCGCCAAAAACACTTCATGCTTCTACTTGAAAGCTTGTAGTAGTTATAAGAATAATCGGAATAGAATTAACTTTCAAACCAAAGATTTCTTTTCAAATATGTTTTCTGTCTATTTGTATTAATCATGTCTTATAGTTGTATCAATTTTTAACTGCTAGTTATAACTTATTTTTGTTTTCCGAGTTTTTCACAAATTCTTCTATAAATTTAATACTTTGTAAAAATCAGAAAAATATCAATGTTATAACTAACTCTTTCAGACAAAGTCAGTTAGCAAATGAATTGAAGAATATAATATTTATGTTAAAGCATGAACAAAAACGAATGGTGTATTCTCAAGCTTAAAACGCGACTTTACAAGACATTAAAATTTAAGTACAGTTATACGGAGAAACGTCCGTAAGTTTCACTGTAAAATTTATTAATAAGTACTGTGTCATTCTGACTACATACAAATCACGAGAAGTGTATCTTCCACATATACCCGTGAAATAAGACCAATGACAAATAACTCGAAATATCTGCATTATTTAATTCTGCCTTATCATTCAAGTTTAATAAGTACTTTATTACGAAAATACGTAATTTATGTTTTTAATCAAAAGTTATCACTAAGGTATTATTTCACAAAAGTAATAATTTCATTATTTTTATTATAACAGTATGAAATGTTAAATTGTTTACGGGTATATAGTAATAATAAGAAACTGTCCATTTCGTAGGACGCGGTCTTGATAAAACTTAAATTTTCTTTTATTAACCTGACCAATATATCATCAAAAATAAACATCACGTAGGTTTAACTCCCCTCTATCATATTCATTTAAGAAAATACAGATATATTTGAAATTAAAGCCGTAATTTAAATAATAAAACTCCATTTCGTAGACGTAAAGTAAATTTCGCGAAATGGAGTCCATTTCGCACTCTATCCCTACCGCCTTTTTGCTCTCGTTCATGTTGTGGAGGCAGTAAACAGTTTTCTGAGCTCCTCAGCCTAGAGTCGCCTACCTAACTTTCAAAACCTCACACAAAAGTCTGTAACCACACACCTGAAATAAAGATATTGCAACATTAACATCACTGTATGTCTATCGTTACAAACCATCTACAATACATCTCTTATATCTAGTTTTCTGTTTACAAGACCTGAATTTTGTGCTCTCCCGGTCGCGGAAACTGATGACGAAAAAAGCTAAATTTGCCAATTTTTAAATCGCTGCAGAAAATTTCCTGAAAATTATAGCCCCAACTGCTACGCTGTTCCATACTCCAGTAACACTGTAAAATCTGAAAATAAGCTCAAATATATGTGCCATCCGTACCGTTTCTTCACTGTTCCAGTTTTCCTGAGGTCCCTGCTAAAATGACAACCCCACTTTAAGCTAGCTCAGAGGAAGCATGTATACGCTCCTGCAAGTCATTACGTCATACTATCAAGATCAAGGCTACTCAACTGATTTTTTTTAAATAAGTGAAACTCAATTCTAGCCGCTGAAACTTCAATTCTAGCAATTATTATAATTTAGAAGTTCAAATATGCACTTCATTCGGTAAATTGCCTCTTATTTGTAAATTTCATCCCGGCCAATTCGACACTAACGGCTCAAAACTGTTTACTGCCTCCTTAAGGGAGATAAAAGTGATCCCAATAGTATGACATTTGCTGTTTATTTTGTAATTTAATCAATTCAGACCAAAAGAACCCCAATTTCATACATATCCAACATATGCTGTTGAAAATTTTGACAACTGAAATACATCATGTATGCAGAAATTCTACCAGGAACGCGTACCGAAATTAACTAGTAACATTACAGCTTCATTTAGGGCCCATTGCATACAAAAATGAGGTCTCAACCATGTTTTTAGTATCTAGATATGTTCAGCTGCCAAGCTGGCTGAACATTATAGCAATTTTAACTCACTGGTACTGTGCTGGACCTGCTCCAGGAAGCTACAAGCACATGCATGAGCACCATATGTCACCGTCGTAACGTTTCACAAAATACCACTACATGCTAATTTGTCTATTCCTAGACACTAAATGGTGTCTATTTGAAGATAATTATCTGCACTGTGATATTTAGCTATGATGTACATGACTTTCAACCCATAGAACTGACTGCATCAGACCACGAGTCCATGTTAAGACCTCAATTTGATAATGATCACTTTTCGCGAGTGATGAAATATGAGAAAAACGTTATTTTTGAGACAAACCTTTCAAAACCTATCTATTTTAGGGGAAAAGATGTCTATTCTCTAAACTTTTGTGTGCTGTGACTGGCGTCTATGTTATATGCAATATGTACATAACTTCTAAACTGAAACGAACAACGAAACACTGATTCAGAGGACATACTGCCGAAAGTACCCCCGAGGTCTGTTCCACAGTCCGGGCCGCTATTTTGCTGTTAAAAAGCTTACTGAATTAATAGAAATCAATGAATTTGCATTTAAATGCCTTATTTGACGACTTTAATGTCACAGTAAGCATATGTCTAAGTAAAATGGTGTCAGAACAGATATATCTTTCATTATATCGGCTCGGAAAACACTGTAAAACTGACTTTCATGTCTGAATCGCGGTTATCTCCCCTTAGTTATTGCCCTTAAAAACTCTCATTTTGCTTCAAAATTAATTTTAAAACTCATATTCATTCACAAATCATACTGAAAAACCTCTAAGACATCAAATAAATGCACATGGAAGAACTTACAAATTTTCAAGATTTGCTCTTAAGGGAGACAAAAGTGATCCCAATAGTATGACATTTGCTGTTTATTTTGTAATTTAATCAATTCAGACCAAAAGAAACCCAATTTCATACATATCCAACATATGCTGTTGAAAATTTTGACAACTGAAATACATCATGTATGCAGAAATTCTACCAGGAACGCGTACCGAAATTAACTAGTAACATTACAGCTTCATTTAGGGCCCATTGCATACAAAAATGAGGTCTCAACCATGTTTTTAGTATCTAGATATGTTCAGCTGCCAAGCTGGCTGAACATTATAGCAATTTTAACTCACTGGTACTGTGCTGGACCTGCTCCAGGAAGCTACAAGCACATGCATGAGCACCATATGTCACCGTCGTAACGTTTCACAAAATACCACTACATGCTAATTTGTCTATTCCTAGACACTAAATGGCGTCTATTTGAAGATAATTATCTGCACTGTGATATTTAGCTATGATGTACATGACTTTCAACCCATAGAACTGACTGCATCAGACCACGAGTCCATGTTAAGACCTCAATTTGATAATGATCACTTTTCGCGAGTGATGAAATATGAGAAAAACGTTATTTTTGAGACAAACCTTTCAAAACCTATCTATTTTAGGGGAAAAGATGTCTATTCTCTAAACTTTTGTGTGCTGTGACTGGCGTCTATGTTATATGCAATATGTACATAACTTCTAAACTGAAACGAACAACGAAATACTGATTCAGAGGACATGCTGCCGAAAGTACCCCCGAGGTCTGTTCCACAGTCCGAGCCGCTATTTTGCTGTTAAAAACCTTACTGAATTAATAGAAATCAATGAATTTGCATTTAAATGCCTTATTTGACGACTTTAATGTCACAGTAAGCATATGTCTAAGTAAAATGGTGTCAGAACAGATATATCTTTCATTATATCGGCTCGGAAAACACTGTAAAACTGACTTTCATGTCAGAATCGCGGTTATCTCCCCTTAGTTATTGCTCTTAAAAGCTCTCATTTTGCTTCAAAATTAATTTTAAAACTCATATTCATTCACAAATCATACTGAAAAACCTCTAAGACATCAAATAAATACACATGGAAGAACTTACAAATTTTCAAGAGAGCCAATTCGACACTAACGGCTCAAAACTGTTTACTGCCTCCTGTTGATCGGAGTTTTGATTAAAAAGCGCCCTGTGCAGATTATATGTCAAATCGTGGCTTCTCTACCTGTAGGTATGTTGTTAGTTTTTACAGCAGTTATTTTTTGTCATGACGTTTTTAAAACTGTTGAAGTTATAGCTTTAACTTATATTGTCATATATTTTCGCGGTATTATCCCGCGACAACCTATTGATCAGGTCGGCGTGACGTCACATCCGGAGCAATCGATTATGCAAATTACCTTGGAGGTGAAAGCAGGACCTCGCAATTCGTAGCGAATTAACTAGCGGTATGGGTTGTGATGTTTTAATTCTCAAATAAAACAAATCAAGAGTCATCTTTTTTATCATCTGCAGTCCTTACGCTATGGTACAATCTATATATTTTTTTAAAAAAGTAGGGTTTTTGTGATAATTGATTTTGTGGCATTTTAAAACGGTCTGGAAAAAGTGACAGGTTATGTATTGTCTGCTCTTCGGCGCTACGGATCAGATATGATTAAAACAAGTTCCCAAGCTTATTCAACATTTTCTCAGTTTGCTATATATATATTAATCTAAACTAAATATCTGAGAACAAAACATTTTTTTTATTCAACTTCTTTGCTTGAAATCGTAGCAGTTGTTTCTTTCATCTCTTTCAAGTGTCTTGAAATTTATTTATTTTTTTCTTTTTAAGAAAGAACAGATCAAATAAACAGTAAATTAATTTTCTGATATTTTATGTCTTTTTTAAATAAGCTGATTTTCTAAATGTTTTAATGCTCTGAAATAATTATATTGTTGCCATTTTCTGAAATGTACTTTGTGCGATATATTTTATTTAGTTAATGTAAAATGCTATAATGTCGAAGTACATTAAGTATGAAAGTCATTTAAATAAAGTTGAAAACTTATACTTTATTCTATATGTAATCTTATTGCAGACATTTTTTTTTTTTTTGTTTTTGAAGAAATGTCCTTCCAGCCAAAAAATAGTTTGGTGAATTAATTTTAAAGTTTCAAATGAACTAAATGTTCGGGCATGTGTATTGGTTAAAGTTTTTTTTATGTAGTAGCTCTATTAATCCCTTTGTCAGTTGACACGCAAATAACAATAATGTGCACCTTCCAAATATCATAAGACCCTGAAGGCATACATCAAACGGATAAGACAGGAAATTACCATAAGGCCCCGAAGGGGTACATTAGAGGGATAAAACAAACAGGAAATCAATCTATTAATAAGTGATAGTCATTAGGAACTGGTCAAAACTGATTTTCATCAAAATACCACATACTGATTGGTTTCCATAGTGATTTATGACTGGAATGAATGCTTTAATTTTGTGGTATGTGGAAGCAGTCAATTGTGACAGTCTAACAATTAACAAAAAAAAATGGATATTGAAAACTACAAGATATGACTAACATTATTCTAGACAAAGCGTGCAAATTATCGTTCTCAGTTTTAAATAATTGACAAAACAGAGATCAGTATTTTTTTTAGTATTTTCGTAATTGGAAGTCATCAATTTATTGATACGTCCTGGCTTTTCGTAAAAAAGAAACTAGCATGCAGTTATTATATATATCATTTTATCTCCGCGTGTAACACAGTAGCTCTAGATGTCATATTACATTTAAAACAATTGTAACATATAAAAAACCGCTTTGTGTTATAAATGCTATTGTGATCCTGATACCCTTCGAGGGAGAAAAAAATCCCTTCTCCAATATTTACGCATAATGTGGCATAAGCTTTAAATTATGACACCTATCATTAAATTTCATACGAATGAGAATTTAGGTAAGAGGTGTTGATTTGATTAAATTTGGAGTGACTGAATCACTTTTGACACTGTAACAGGCCCGGTACAAACCTTTATCTTTTAGACTTCAACTGAGTAAATGACCTGCACGGATGACATACATATTTTATATTACACCGGCTAATGTTCTATTATTTGACTTCTAGTAAATGTCGTCGGCTGATACGAGGCATTTGATTGGAACGCGCACCGCTAATAACCAATCATTATCACTTGTATGTCATCTTGTTCATGGTTGGTCAATTGCACTTACGGAAACTTACGAAGTTTTGTTTTGTAATGCGTTGCTTAGATACTATTGCTGCGACCAATGAAACAATTGTTAGATCTTTTTACGCGGTAAAATGTGCATAAAATGTGTAAACGATGATTGTTCGAGAGGGTTCTTTCTCTCGCTGCACAAGCGTCGAGTTCCCTCACTTGCTAACGTTAACATGTAGGATTTATACATTGTTAATATGTACATTGTATATTAGTTGGGATAAGACACAGGTTGAATATTAAATGTGATATCTACTTTTGAATTGTTGATTTACTTTAAGGTCTGAACTTTATTCCCGAGTCGGATTCGAACCCCGTACTCGTATTTCTCTTACCAACTGATCTTGTCCCCTAAACCCCGGCTTAGGAAGGCGGTGCCCGTTACATTTGGAACCTCCGGCGGGACTTGAATGTCAAAATAGGCTTTTCAACACTGCATTAATTTAGCTATAGATTGATAGCCTGATATTTAGAATTCCGCTTTAGGGAACAATCATATTAAAATTTCAAGTGTTTATATTTTTTTTGAATCGGTCTAAATATAAACCCGGGTAGATAATTATTGTATAGGTAGTACATTGAATTGGATTACATAATGATTGGGTTAATTCAGTTGCTCATACGATTCGTTAAATTTCTGTGGTGGTTGATAACGGGTTATGATTATAGTCAGACAGGTGTAAATCGTTCACTTGTATACAATGGAGAGAGAGGTAAGGACGTTTTGTCTTTTGGGTCTAGAGATTTAAATCCTACTTTGACAAATTTACAGAATTCTCCCATTAGTTCTCCGATAACTGTACCCTCTATGTACCCCATTATTCCCAGCCCTACAATAGGTCCTGTCTATGATGAGAATACTTATGCTGCAGGGAATACAGCGTATCACAACGGGTTTCCTTCTGTTACGACCAGTACAGTTAGTTCATATGTAGGACAGCCCCCTTTAGGTACGATAGATGGGAATGGATACAATTATATGAATAATAGTTACAATATCCCATACTCTAACAAGTGTGCTGCAAGTAATGGGTATGGATTCAATACATTCTCACCTGAGACACCGGATATAGGTTCAGTAAGAAGCCCGGGTATATTTCAGTATCCTTCTGCTGCAACGAGTTATTCCCCTTCGAACAACTTGAATAATAAATACAACATAGGGATGCCAAGATTTAGTGTGCTTATGAATGTCAGAGAATATTTCAATGATTTTGAGTTTCACTGCATGACAGCTCAGTTAAGTCATACTGACATGGCCAGGGCCTTTCTGTTAAATCTTCATGATAATGCTAGATACCTGTTAAATAAGCTCACGTCTGAAGGTAAACAAAATTATTGGGTCATGAAGAAAGAAATTATGTTATTACTTCTGCCTGATCACAAAGAGGCTGTAGAATGTTTCATGAATGCGGAAAGAGAAAGTAATGAGTCAGTACAAGAGTTTTCAAAAAGATTACAGAAACTCAAAGAGCTTGCATTTGGAAATGAAGAGGAAGATACTATATTGATGAATGTATTTTTGAAGGGTGTTTACAAAAGGGATCAGGATTTTGAATATTTCATTTTGTTGAGGAATCCCAGGGACTATAAGGATGCTGTGACTGCAGCAAAACAGTACAAAGAAATAAACATGGGTGGGGTACAAAAGTCGAAAACACATAACGAAACTATGGAAGTACAAAATAAGTTAGATAGGTTGCTATTTGAGGTCAAAAGGTCACACAAAGCTGAGGTGCAACAGAGTCCTAGAAATCAAGGTCAAAACCCAAAGCTAGGCTCTTATGTTGAATCTGAATGCTACTATTGTCATCAAAAGGGCCATATTGCATCTTCGTGTCCCAACAAAAACAGCGGCTATACCCAAGGTCAAAATCAGAAGTTTGGTAGGCCTACAAGTGGGGAAACAGAATGTTACTATTGCCACCAAATGGGTCATATTGCAGCTACATGTCCCAATAAACAAGGTACACAGAATAACAACCAGGGAAACTTATAAATGCTGGACTTGTGGCCGAGAGTTCAGCTATCAAAAACAGGCCATTTCTGACTAAAGATTCTCATAAGTTAGAAACCTTGCGTTTCGTAGATAATTTCATGCATAGAGTAAATGCACCGGTGACAAGGCAGAATAATACAGTGACAAATGATCCGGTATCAAATACTGGCTCGGTGGTGAACTCGAGGGGTAATTTAAATGTTGAAGTCGTACATTCAAAAGAAAACAAGACAAACAGTGATTACAACTCGAATTTTCGACCACAGAGTCAGTCTTTGTCAAACGAGGTTTCCAGTCCGAACACAAATACAGTAGAAACTGATTTGCGAAACACTGAAATTCAGTCTTGTTCGTATAAAGCGGAAGAAAAATCAAGTTCCAGGTCACATTCGGTAAATACTACACGCTTAGATGATTTAAATTTATGCAGTGAGGAAACGAAAGTGGCGTCACGTGAAATGTCGTCACGTGAAATGTCGGAAGATATCTCGAACGATGTAACACAGCAGGGTTTACATACAACCCATATGTATCTTTCTGTCAAAATAAAAAATACAGTTTATGATTTCATGATTGATACAGGTTCGGTATTGAGCATTATATCGCATGATATTTTCCTTAGGATGGGTTTAGAGTTAGATATTTCTAAGCAAGCAAGACCAGATATCACAGCAGCTTGTGGGACTCACATTAAAGTTTATGGATCAGTGAACATCCCTTTCTGGGTCGAAAACCAATGTTTTGAATTTCAGTTTATAGTAGCTGGGGTCTGTGATACAGGAATACTTGGTATGAATTTTATGGAGAAATACCAAGCATATCCTGTCCCTCATAAAAGAATGTTTAAGACCCGGGTGGGGAAGTTCAAAATTAAACGACAGAGGTCACAGGTTTGTGCAAAGATTATGTTACAAGAACAGATTTCCATTCTACCGAATTCCGAAACTGTACTAAAAGGGGTTAGCGACAGAGACCTAGGCGGTGGTTGTGGTATGTTGGAACCAAATCTCAGTTTAGGTAAAAAAGACATATTAATAGCAAAATCATTGTTAGGAAATGAGAATGATAATGTCGCGGTCGCGGTATTGAATTTGAGCAAAGAACAAATTACTTTACCACAAAATTGTGTATTGGGAATGGTTAAGGACGTTGAGCCTTTGACTACGTATGCCTCCAATAGGTGTGACTATTCAAGTCCCTGTGAAAATGACGATTTACCTGACTATCTTGAATCTTTGGTTACAGACAATGAACTAAATTCTGAACAAAGGCTAAGGGTGAAAAATCTTATTTTTCAGTATAGGGATATTTTTATAGGACCGGACTCTAAATTCGAACAATGCGATATAGCTGAGCACGAAATATTTACTGAACATGAGATACCAATTAGGGTGCCACCAAGACGTATTCCTATAGCTATAAGGTCTCAGGTACACAAAGAGGTTGACAAAATGTTGCAAAAAGGTATAATCGAGCCGAGCATTAGTTCTTATAATGCACCTTTGTGTATAGTCAAAAAGAAATCAGGAGACATCAGATTTACTATTGACTTTAGAGAATTGAACAAAAATACAATTGACAGCTTCCATTGGTATTTACCACGCATAGATGACACTATAGATAGGTTAAATGGTAATGTTTATTTTTCCGTCGCTGATTTAGCGCATGGATATTTTCAGCTTAAAATGTCCAAGAAACATAAACACAAAACTGCATTTACCGTCCCAGGAAAAGGTCATTTTCAGTTTACACGAATGCCTATGGGTCTTTCACATGCAAGTTTTACGTTCCAAAGAATGATGGAAAATGCCATGCACGGTATACTGTTCGAAAGGGTGCTTGTGTACCTGGATGACCTCATCATACCAGGAAGGGATTTTGAATCAGCCCTGGAAAATCTGCAAATTGTTTTCCAACATTTAAGAACAGCAAACTTAAAACTGAAACCTGAAAAATGTAATTTTTTCAAACATCAGTGGTATATCTAGGTCACAAAATTTCAGAAAAAGGAATATCTATTAGTGAAGAAAAAATAAATGTACTAAAAACCTGGCCGATTCCCTCTAGCAAGAAAGAGGTCAAGAGATTTTTGGGTTTTACGTCCTTTTTCAGGAGGCTAGTATCGGGTTATGCCGAGTTGACGCAGCCCATTAATGAACTTACCAAGAAAAATGTCGAATTTCATTGGTCACAAGAGATAGACAGATTATTTCAAAGGCTCATACAAATATTAACACAAGCTCCTGTGGTAGTATTTCCCAATGACACAGGTCGTTATGTACTTGAGGTGGATGCCTCTTTAACGGCCATGGGTGGGGTAATTCTTCGGGAACAAGACGGAGAGTTGAAGGTCATAGCATATGGAAGTAAATGTCTAAATAAGGCACAAAGAAATTATTGCACTACAAAACGGGAACTTCTCAGTATTGTACATTTTTTACAATATTTTAGACATTACCTGTTAGGCAGAAAATTCACAGTACGTACCGACCATTCTTCTCTTCAGTACATCAAAAATTTTCGGGAGGTCGACGGCATAATGGCACGATGGATTTCAATTATTGAGGAATATGATTTTGAAATAGAATACCAATGTGCAAGTAAGCATACACTGCCTGATTTTTTGTCGCGGCCTTTTCGTAGGTGCAAGTTAAAACAGTGTAAAGAATGTCAAAATACGAAGTCAGAGGATTTTCATGATAGTCTGTGTATATCTAGTCTGTTTGAAAATGAGGTCAGGTCAACAGGTACATCAAATAGTAATAATAACCCTAATGGGCAAAATTACAAGCAGTTAGGTCCCTTAGGGCAAGAGAAACCAAATTCCTCGAACAGTGTAAATGTGATTGAAGAACAAAGTGAGGATTCGAGCCTTACGTGGTTAGATACTTGGTCTACTGAGGATTTAAGGTTATGGCAGGGAGAAACTTCATGCATTAATAGAATATTGTCTCTGAAGGCAGAATTCTTTGAAAGACCACCCAAATCGGAAATTTCAATGAACGATTTAGAGCTAAGAGCGTTATACAGTATTTGGGAATGTCTTGAAGTTAGATCGGGTCTATTATATAAGAAAGGTTACAACAAGATAGGACAGCCTTTAATCCAATTGGTAGCGCCTATTAATCTCAGAAAGGAAATTTTCATAATGTTACATTCCAATAGAATGTCTGCACATCTTGGGCGAGATAAAGTTTTAGAAGCTATCAAAAGACGTTTTTTCTGGCCTTTCCTGAAAAATGATGTTTCCAGATGGTGTCGCGAATGTGACACGTGTGCTCGGGTTAAACCGGGACCAGGTAAAGGAAAAGCAGCCCTTACCCAATTTCAGTACATCGGACCAATGTCCGTTGTGTCAGTCGATATAATGGGCCCGCTTACAGAAACTGAAAATAAAAATTGTTACATTTTGGTCACAGGTGATTATTTCACAAAATATTGCGAGAGTTACGCCATACCTGATCAGACAGCTTTAACTGTTGCAGACAAGTTAGTAACTGAATTTTTCTTGCGTTACGGGTTTCCCGATCAATTACATTCGGACCAAGGACGCCAGTTTGAGTCAGAACTATTTAAAGAAATGTGTAAGTTAGCGGGAATAAAAAAAACAAGGACTACAAGTTACAGGCCCCAGAGTGACGGCTTTTGCGAAAGAACTATCCATACTTTAAAACAAATGCTTAGAACTACGGTGGCCGAATACCCAAATCCTTTGGCTGACCATTTATGTTATGTCATGTCCGCGTACAGAAATACAGTTCACAGTAGTACGGGTTGTACGCCAAACTTGTTGATGTTCAATACAGAAAATAAAACCCCCATAGACTTAATGGTTGGATGCCCACCGGATCAAGAAACCATAAATATGTGTCCTATTGATTATGTAGAATGGGTCAAGGACGCATCTCATTTTGCCCACCAGTTGGTTTTTGAAAATTTAGCAAGGTCAGCAAAACGTCAGAAATTATTTTACGATAGGGGTCTTAAACCTAGAGAGTATGAAATTGGAGATATGGTCTGGCGCTATTACCCCCCTGGGGCGAAACAAAAACTGGGACAGGGATGGATAGGTCCGTACACAATTATAGATAAATTAGGACCAGTAACATATGTTATACAAAATACAGATACTGGACCCCTAGTTTCAATACATGTAGACAATCTTAAGCCTTATCAGGGATTTTATGAAAATACAGAAGGGGAATCGGATGCGACGACATATTCTGAAACAGAGTCGTTATACAATGACCCTTTAATGGATCAAGATGAGCACGGGTTAACTCCTCCTATTATAACAAGAACTGGGAGAGTGGTTAAAAAGAGACATATCTTTTCGCCATGACTTAAGCTTTAATAATGTGTCAGTACCGTGTATATAAATGATCAGACATGATAAAGTAGATATGCTATATTTAATAACATTAAGATTAAGTAATCTTGTACAGTTGATGTTTTGCTTAAAAATTTTTTTGTTTGTTTAATTTGTACAGAATCTTGATTGGCTAGACGAGAGAGGACCGGTGTTTACTTCGGGGAGTTCTTGTGTGGTAGATGGGTGCACAGTCACGTTTAGTACTTATAGTGCTTTCAGAAAACACTGGAAATTGTTACACAACCTTTATTTATGTAAATACCAATGTTCTGGGTGTCAGTTTTCCTCACTGACTAGGCATCTGGTATTGGTGCACACCCGTAGATTGAACCATCCTGGTATTGTGAATGTCAGGGTGATCAATCCAGATTATATGGATCCAGGGGCTGTTACTCCGTACAGAAGGAAATAATTATTTTCATGTACATATGGACTTAACCTGTGTCTTATCCCATAATATTGTTATTACGTGTTTCTATGTATTTTATAAAAAAAAATAGGTTCTTAAGTTAATTGTAAGAATAATAATTAGAATTATCTAAGTTATTTACTTTTTTAACAGAAATATTGAATTGTTATAATGAGAAAAATTAAGTTTCAGTTCCAAGTGTTAATAAGGACATGATTCTCTTTCTTCTGAGGACGTATCAACTTCAAGGATGGAATGGTAGATTACCCCTCTCACTGCTTAGAACGTGCTGCCTATCCGGAACGGTATGTGATTTTTTTCTGACTCGTAGGATGATTCAGGAATATAGAAAGTTAAAATTGTACACCATCACGTGATTAAATTTTTTTAATGATAAACACCTCCTGAAGCTCTGAATACGTTATTACAGGCAGTGCAATTAAAATATTAAATGTGAATGAATAAATGTTTTTCATCTTGAATACAGATGATAAGAAGTGTCTCGTTTATAATAATCAAGTGCAGACGAAAATTGTTGAAGTTAAAATTATGCTAAGTAATATACTATATTGTATATTTCGAGATTTTATACTTTATATTATTCGATCGTACCATGGGGTGCAGAACTGTGAATTTCTGGCGACGAATTGCTGGAAATAGCCTTCAACTTCAGTGAATTTCTGGCAACAAACTGCTGGAAATACAATCTACATCTTCGTTGAATTTCTGGCAACAAACTGCTGGAAACAGTCTACATTTCAGTGAATTTCTGGCAATAAACTGCTGGAATGATAGTCTACAACTTCGTTAAATTTCTGGCAACGAATTGCTGGAAATAGCCTACAACTTCAGTGAATTTCTGGCAACAAACTGCTGGAAATAGAGTCTGCAACTTCAGTGAATTTCTAGCAACAAACTGCTGGAAATAGAGTATACAACTTCGTTGAATTTCTGGCAAAAACTGCTGGAAATAGAGTATACAACTCCGTTGAATTTCTGGCAACAATCTGCTGGAAATAGAGTATACAACTCCGTTGAATTTCTGGCAACAATCTGCTGGAAATAGAGATATATGTTCAGCCGGATATTGATAATGCGCATGGGCGATAATAAACTTCTGGCGAAAAGGTCGCTGGATATAGATTCGTGATGACTTCAAACAGATCACATATTCCGTTCTCATCTCTTGGCAGCATCACGTTCGACGGCAGTGAACGTTATATGGGGTCACGTATTCATCCACCTACTTCCGGAGGAGCCATTCATCTGAGACGAACAAGAACATCCATAGAATTATATAAGTTAAGTAGATTTTCTATATTTTTTTTATTTGATTTTTAGATAAATTAATAGAACTGTTATGCTTAGATGTTTCATATTTAAGACGAAATTTCTGTCAGTTACCTAGTTATTTTTGGTATGATATCGTCGTCTGCAAATTAAATGAAAATTCACAGCTTTAAACAAATTTTATTAGAGATTATTTTATTTTTCTTATTTATTTGTAATGCTGTTTCACATAACACATGCAATTTATTCACAGGTTATATTATCTAGATTGTTACATTTGAATTGTATGTATACTTCAATCATTACATGGCAATGTAAACGTAACGTATATTATTCTTACAACGTGGTTTAACGTAAAATGTCATTTTCACGTTAATTCTAATTCAAGGTCCATAAGTATTGTCAGTTTAAACGGTGTCTACTCTTAATTTTTTGCATTTAATACATAAACAAAGTTTAACGATAACAAATAATGTATTGCATTATAATCAAATATTTATTTGTTCTTATAAGTAAAAATAGTGAAGTATAAGATTGCTTTATACTATTTGCTTGATGTTAATATGTACTTTTTATTTTTCAGTACATAGTTACCTTGACCTTGTATTACCTTCCGGTATGGAATGCGCTAGCTATAGAACATTGCTGATGTCAAGAAGCCAGTCAAGAATCTTACGTATAGAGACTTTGTCATACAATTGATGTGTTACGTGTGCGTGTATCATCCATATATAGACGATATAAAACGGAGGAATATTCTTTATCATTTGTGTTTTGTGTTAAAGGGTTGTGACTTTGTGTAGTTTTACATAGCTTGATGAACATTGTGTGAAGAATCATGGAACAATATAACAATATTCACATTATAATATGTTGTATTATGAATTGATTTGGATAGTATGCTTGATGATTAAGCAATAATCTTTGATTGACATGCATATGATAATTCATTATGTCCTATAGATATATTAATTATTAATATGTATATTTTAACTTTAAATTTCTCCGTAAAGGTTTTAATTTGCTTTTATTGTTGGATACAGGCACATGTAGCACTTAAGGATATTTATGTATAATTTACTTATCTATGGATCACTTGTTTGGCTTCTTGACCTCAGATTTAATTCAACATTCGTTTCATATTAATGTTTGTTGGTCACAGCACTTAGTATTGCATTATAATGGGTTTACTTTTATTTTTGTTTGTTTAGTTTGTTTTTTAAAATTTTGTTCTCAAATTTTCAATTTTTGCTCCAAAATTTTTTAAGGTGACGGGGGGAGGTATGTAACAGGCCCGGTACAAACCTTTATCTTTTAGACTTCAACTGAGTAAATGACCTGCACGGATGACATACATATTTTATATTACACCGGCTAATGTTCTATTATTTGACTTCTAGTAAATGTCGTCGGCTGATACGAGGCATTTGATTGGAACGCGCACCGCTAATAACCAATCATTATCACTTGTATGTCATCTTGTTCATGTTGGTCAATTGCACTTACGGAAACTTACGAAGTTTTGTTTTGTAATGCGTTGCTTAGATACTATTGCTGCGACCAATGAAACAATTGTTAGATCTTTTTACGCGGTAAAATGTGCATAAAATGTGTAAACGATGATTGTTCGAGAGGGTTCTTTCTCTCGCTGCACAAGCGTCGAGTTCCCTCACTTGCTAACGTTAACATGTAGGATTTATACATTGTTAATATGTACATTGTATATTAGTTGGGATAAGACACAGGTTGAATATTAAATGTGATATCTACTTTTGAATTGTTGATTTACTTTAAGGTCTGAACTTTATTCCCGAGTCGGATTCGAGCCCCGTACTCGTATTTCTCTTACCAACTGATCTTGTCCCCTAAACCCCGGCTTAGGAAGGCGGTGCCCGTTACAACACCATAGTATAAGCTATCTGGCTTTCAGAACTATTTTAATGGCAGGCTACTAAATAGAACGAGAAAAGTGAAACGAATGGAGAAACCTAATCAGATGAAATAGATTTTCTGTTTTATTTACTTTAAAAAGACCTCCGATTTTTTAAATTATAATTTTCATCCAGTCCGTCACAAATATGAGACCTTGCAGCTTACACGGATCAATGATGAATATCACGTCTGAAACCTAAAAAAGAAAGGTTTCTTTCTCGGGAGTGATTTCTAGAACATCAAGCTACATTATAAATTCACTGACTTATTAATATTGCCCAAAATTTTACTTTAAGCAAATGAAAACAACCAGCACTAGTGAAACATGAAACGCTTTTCAATTACAATTTAGCGTTTGCTGTCACCTCCGCTTGTTGCTACGCAACGCGATACGCTGAAGTGCCCGGATATCCGACCTGATCAATTTTCGGACACAACCCGTATTCGGCCGGCCACGGTAATGTTTAGTTTTCCTGGAAAACACGCCCCTTCCGGTTTCCCACACGCATGCTTTGTTTACAAACCCATACAAATGTCACGCTGGTAGTTTTGAAGAAAAATTGAAATTAAAAGGGTAAGCAAATGATAAAAACTTACATACTGTAACATTTTTAATTTTTTCACTATTCCCAAAATATCACGTCCAAAATATGTGTTTTTTAGAAATAAATCCAATGTTTTCATGTCGAAAGCTCTGTCGTCCGACAGATGAGGTTATTTTACAGGCTCCGCCCCCACTATCAAATTTTGCAAAAGTATACTTCACACAAAAAGTTACCACTTACAGATCCGTGTACCTTACGAGGTTTTCTTAATCAGTTGGTTAATGGAATTTTAAATAGAAGTAGTAAAGTTTTTTTTCTCTGTTTCTTTTCAGAATTTTGTGCCCACTAGTGGATCATACAGACCTTATGATGATAATATGTAAGGGATGGGTACACTTATCATATTGTATGTAACAGTGAGGGTAATCGGAATAGGAGACACGTTCCTGTGTCCCATTTGTGCTGATCTCACCAACTAACTCCATAAACTAACACTGAAAGTACTTTATAAATACGTTTTGGGTAGTTTTCTTGATACTAACAGTTAAAATGAGTGTTCGAAATTTGTTTAAACTGTTTCGGACTTTTTGTGACGTAAACTTTGGAGCGCAGTATATTTTGAAGCAGGTGACCGAAAACGGTTTGTACAAGTTCCGGTTAATGGAAAAGTATGTCAGCCATGTTGGAAAGGATATCTAAAACATTTGCGGGACGAGGTTTGTTTACTTGCGTATTTTTTAGGATAAATGATTGTTGAACAAAACTCCAGCATTTATAATTATTGTACATTTTCCACGTAGCGAAACCGTAGCGATATACCGTTAGGTGTCCGAAAACGGGTTGTACGGGGATACCACAGACACTTGGGGGTCAGAACCTGTCCCCCCTCCCAATCCGCCCCTGCCAACCTTCAACCAATATATTTTCGCTTTTTAAATCAAACTGAGCACATGTCTCGATCATACAACAACTTCTGTTACCATTTCAGTATGTTTAAAAAATCTCCTATATATTCGAGATTTTCGGATTGCACCGGTAATAGGTAACCACCGGTAATAAGTGATGTGGGGATACTATCAATGCTCAGAAAAACTAAAGACAACTTACTCCGAGCATTTTTAACACAAAATAGCTTGTCCAAGGAATAGGAGAATAGATCCCTGCTTGATGTTGCGCAGTCAAATTTACTATACAGAGCCGGGACTCTAACTGCATAAATATTCTTAAAACACAGATTCTGTCAATATTTTTTTTATCAATTCTGATCAAAATTCTATCAAGCCACCAAAAGTCTGTATATGATTATGAAAAAGGTCCCTGCCCATCCCCCCTTCTGCATAATAGCATGCAATGCATTCACATCCCATCCACCATGCAACAAGAAAATTTAACAGAAGTGCCAGTGTGAACGGGTGGTTCCATTATCTAAAGGCAACAGAAATATAGCAGGAACTATGCTTACTTGTCGCTGTCACCATATTGACTAACATAAAATCAACAGTTTTAACATTTTGTTTGTAGTCAAAACCATTGCGTGACGTCACATGTTTTAGAGATTTCCTGAAAGAAATCGTGCCAAATAAGTTTAGACATGTTGAGACAGCGACAGTCAAGTTATCACACTGTCCCGAAACATCCTGTTACGTTGTATTTGGACATCTCCATATAATATAATTTATTATACTGCTTCACAATCGTTTGACGCCTGATGATTCTCTTCAGAAGTAACATAATAGTCCAACTAATTTGATGCGATCCTAGGAAATGTTGGGATAATTTTTTCATATGGGAAGTATCCCACTTGCGTCAAACACTCGAAAGACCAAAATAGTTGAAGCAATTTCCGATGAAATTTTCATCACTGCCAACGCTTTACATACTATAGGTTTAAATGCCAATTATTTTCAAACATTAGTCATAAGTTCAAATAAACTTACATGTATTGAACGGGGATTCAATTTCTCAATGATTTATGCCAAAATTATCAAATAATATCCAAAATTACTAATTTTCTGGTGATTTAAATGTATGTATGTACTGTACACGACTAAAGTTTACCGTGTCTCTACATGCAAATATGCGAAAACGAAACCAATAACTTTACATGACTGTGTACTGTGATTTATATTCCATTATTTTGGTCCTTCAAAGTTTTGACGTTTAGACTGCCCGTCACAAATATAAAACAATCTGAACGGCGAATTATTTTGACTAGTAACATATATGCCTTGTGCAGAAAACCTAGAATCTGTTTTACAAAAACTTTGGTATGTATGAATTTAGTCAGGCATAAGTTTTCATTAACCTTTACCCTGCTAAATTTCTAAAATGAACTGATCCATCGTTCAGTTTGGACAGTACCATCTATTTTTCGAAGGGGTGTTCACTGAAAATTTACTGACTGAATAGCAAACAGTGCAGACCATGATCTGCCTGCACAGATGTGCAGGCTGATCTTGGTCTGCACTGGTCGCAAAGGCAGAATCACTTGTTGCTAGTAGGCTAAAGGTTAACGGTAAACTAGTTGTGAAACTGATTCAAGGTTGTTTACATCTAAAATGCAAGACAGTAAATTCACAAAATTTATTTTATGCATGCCAGGGTGTACTACTGTTGTGTGTGCTTAAATTTTAAAAATGTAGATTATTACAAAGTAGCTCTAATTTGAAATTTTATGCTGTTGACAGGTTTCCATGTTGTCTGCTGTTGGAAGAACATCTCTGAGGGATTGTGAATAAAATCTTTATCTTCTGCTTATATACAACACTTACTCATGGGCCAGTGGCACAATTTCTAGCTGTACAAGGATATCATGGTGTTTGATATGTAAGTAATATTGGAATAAAGTTTCCATACAGATATTACCTGTTTTTTACCTCCTCTTGAATAAAATATGCGTGAACTTAACTGAAACTCATCTGAATCGCGTTTCACAAGCATTTTTGTGCATGTTTTAAATTTAGAAGAATACCAGATACATTTCTTCGAACCGCATCACAAAATTAGTAACTGAGTATGGCTCACCAAAAATGCCAGAAGGCCTTGCATTGCCAAAAGGATTGCAAGTTTGAAAAAGGTTATGTATGCCATATAATAAATGATATTTTTCACTACTAAAGGTCTCGCCATCCAGGTTCCTGTACCTAAAGGCAAGTCAATGAATGCCAAGTTTTATAAGAAATTTCCATCAAATATTGATATAATTTACTTTAATTTGAGATTGAATTGAATCTTTTTAAGCAGAGTTGAATTTTTGTCCGATGGTATCGGGCTGCTTTGAAATTAAAGGGATTATCTCACCAAATACGGAATTGACAAAATAAATATAGATTGTTTAAAAACTGAATTATTTCGTTAGTAACATGCTTGTAAACTACATCGTATAGAATGTTATTTAAGATTTTCCAAGATTTTGCCAAGATTTGGTGACATAGTAGCCTACCTTTAAATCATTAAATATCATTGCTAAGATATCAACATAGTGGTAATTGGAACTTTATAAACTTTCAAGAAAATCTCTGTCTTAATTAAAGCTGCTCGCCTGCAAAAAGGTTTACGGATTCACAGCACTATATGGTTATGTAGGAAAAAGTAAAACGTTGCAAACGGTTTATTATTTTTCCAATATAGCCATATAGAGCGGTGAATCCGTAAACCTGTTTTCATAAGCCATTTTCTCAGAACGTTACGTAGATTTTTGCTTATTTTGTTGATCATGCCTTTTCATTTTACATTCTTATTTTAAAAAAGAAATGTCACTTAGTATAACAGTCTTTAAAAGTTAATTAATTTACAAGATGCTTTAACAGGACAAACATTTGTTATTCATACAGAATATCTATAATAACATAACATTTGTAACAGAGGAAATACAATGCCTTTCATTGTATACAGAAAGGACAGCATATGTCGTAGGGATAATACACGTTTTTTTGTGTATAAACGTCTGCAGAAGCCCGCGGGATTGTTTGTGACCGAGACCGAAGGTCGAGATCACAAACATATCCCAAGGGCTTCTGCAGACGTTAATACACAAAACAAACATATCCCAAGGGCTTCTGCAGACGTTAATACACAAAACAAACGTGTATTGTCGCTATTCTTGCATAAAAAATATTTTACGACGATTTATGTATTGTTTTCATATGTGATGACTTGACGATTCCGGTACATTTTTTATTATGCCCCCCTTTGAAAAAGAAGGGGTATATTGTTTTGCAGATGTCGGTCGGTCGGTCTGTCGGTCGGTTGGTCGGTCGGAATGTAGACCTATCCGTTTCCGGATGATAGCTCAAGAACGCTTGGGCCTAGGATCATGAAAGTTGATAGGGAGGTTGGTCATCACCAGTAGATGACCCCTATTGATTTTGAGGTCTGTATGTCAAAGGTCAAGGTCACAGTGACCCTGAATAGTAAAACGGTTTCCGGATGATAACTCAAGAACACTTGGGCCTAGGATTATGAAAGTTGATAGGGAGGTTGGTCATGACCAGCAGATGACCTCTATTGATTTTGAGGTCAGTATGTTAAAGGTCAAGGTCACAGTGACCCTGAACAGTAAAACAGTTTCCGGATGTTAACTCAAGAACGCTTAGGCCTAGGATCACGAAAGTTGATAGGGAGGTTGGTCATGACCAGCAGGTGACCCCTATTGATTTTGAGGTCAGTATATCAAAGGTCAAGGTCACAGTGACCAGGAACAGTAATATGGTTTCCAGGCAATAACTCAAGAACGCTTGGGCCTAGTGTCAGGAAAATTGATAGTTAGGTTGGCCATGACCAGCAGATAACCCCTATTGATTTTGAGATCAGTATGTTAAAGGTCAAGGTCACAGTGACCCTGAACAGAGAAACAGTTTCCGGATGATAACTCAAGAACGCTTAGGCCTAGGATCACGAAAGTTGATAGGGAGGTTGGTCATGACCAGCAGGTGACCCCTATTGATTTTGAGGTCATTAGGTCAAAGTCACATTGGCCAGGAACAGTTAAATGGTTTCTGATCTTCTTGTCCAAAACCATAGGGCCTAGGGCTTTGATATTTGGTATGTAGCAAAATCTAGTGGTCCTCTACCAGGATTGTTCAGATTATTTCCCTGGGGTCAAATATGGCCCCACCCCTAGGGTCACATGGTTTATATAGCCTTATATAGGAAAAAACCTTGAAAAACCTCTTGTCCAAAACCACAGGGCCTAGGGCTTTGATATTTTGTATATGACATCATCTAGTGATCCTCTACTAAGATTATTCAAATTATTCCCCAAGGGTCAAATATGGCTCCGCCCTGTGGGTCACATGGTTTACATATACTTATTTACAGTATGCATATAATTTCTGTTCCTTGTGCAATTACTAAATGCATCAAGGGGGGCATTTCGTGTTCGACGAGCTCTTGTTTACCATTCCTGTTGTTCTTGGAAACGGTAAACATGTTTTAAATATCCGTATCCAGGGCCCGGAAATAAACAACTCTATCAAAAGCACATCCTGAAGGTTTTTAAGTGATTTTTTAATCTCTAATTATTACAAACATAAAATTACCAATAATTGTTCATATCATTTCACAATTTGATGGACTCGATCACAATTTCAAGAATAATAACTTTGCATTCGAGTTATATTGAGTACGGACACGCAGTTGGAGTACGGATAAGTACGAACGTAGTGTCAAGTTTCCAAGCTGTTTATATAAATTCTTCGAGAAATTAGATAAAAACATACCGACTGATACTTACCAAAATCATAAATATAATACCTAAAAACGAACAACAGCACAAGTTACACGCGATACTTTTTTATTCACAGTTATTTACAACTGAACAGACGCTTTGTAAAGGGAGTGAACTCTAAGAGAAGCTAGTGCGTACATTGATGGGGGCAGTACGTTTGGGGTTGGAAACAGATACAGCTAAACACACTATGGATTACATTGTATCTATAATGCTACAAGATGAGGTTGTTAAGGAAGAAACAAGACACAGATGCCAAATATCAGTGTGCGTAAAAATACATACATATATCCCTGGCAAAGCATTTCAAAAATAAAAATCATGTATTAACAGCGCGTGAATTGCCTTGTTTGCACACGATTTTTCTCCCGTTTATACATGGGTGGATCCAGTAAAAAAAGTAGTTTTTATGCAAGAATGAATAAAATAGATGAATCACCACATCATTACAATGTACTATGGTTAAATTAAAAAGTAATGAGCTGGATAAAAATGCAACAATTGAACTGTAACATTAACTGGTGTGAACTACTTGCCCTTTTAATTTTACCACCAAGTTTTTTTCATATTTCAGTTTCCAAGCCCATTCTGAGAATCGTAATGGAAATGAAAATGACAATTTCCACCAGCGACATTGAAGGTGAAGTTTTGAGGACCAACAAAGGGCAGTCTAATATGTTGCGAGTTAGAAGTGCAGTTTGAAAACTGATTGTTGGGAACATTTACAACAACAGGTGCTTCTGGCGATGGAGAAACATTTTCTTTACCTTTACCTACTGGGTTTACTTTATTAATACTGGATTGTTGCTTAAAGCTACATGTAGGCTCAGTTGATGCTCTAAAGCTTGGTGACTGAAGAGACTGTGGTGGACTACAATCGGGTACAGGATACACACTTGATGACTTCACAGTTGATGTATTAACTTTGGACGGACTGGTGCCACAAACCAAAGGCGATTGCACAGGATCAGCAGCTAAATAGCCATCTTTTGAGGGGTTGGACAATGAACTGATTTTAAGGCCACTTGACAAAACTTGACAACACTGGCGTTTTTAGGCAGATGTTTGGCCGTCTATGTAATGTTTCAAACTCTCTTCATTTTTGTGCTTTGTTATTTTACATATGTGTTTGGTGTCAACACCCCCTTGGTACATTATTGATATGAAAGTGGCACGAACAGAATGGTTAGTGTAATCCTTTGAAAGTGATGCTTTTTTTTTTTTATATCACTTTCATTATGTCACCAAGCTTGTTTTTACATATAACAGTTATGGTACCAGGAAGTGCTATTTTCCCAGTCAGCTGACTTTGGTTTTTGAAAAAGTGCATCATTTTCTGGGTTTAATTTAGATTTATAAAACTTATAAACATCAACAATGTTTAGCTTGGCATTTTCGTTTATAACTAGCCTGTAAGCTCTAACATCACTATAGTCCCAAGCTTTAGAACTAGAACTACCTTGCCAGTTTTTTGTTATTTCATTACTGGTCATTACAAGATACTCGAGGCCCATGTCATCTTTTTTAATGTCAAATGTGGATTTATACATCTCTCTAAAACCTCGTCCCCAACAAGCAAACGGGTAACACAACAGAAACCAGAATGTATGTAGTGCATTTTCTGGTGACTGCTCATATTTTATCAAGTACTGAGCAAGTTTTGCCATGTCACCTTCCTCTATTGCAGGATAATGTCTTTGTTTCTGAGTGGTAGGTTTTGCCACATACAATTTACAAATATTTTCAAGCATTTTGTTTGCTTGAACAAATTCTTTATCTTCCATTATGTTTATTGTTCTTTTGTAAAGCTGACCAGTCAGTGTTCTGTGTAAACCAGCTCTAATGCCTCTCATGCTACCTGGAGCTAAGTATTCCTCCTTAAGGGACCTTACTTCAGCATAAAATTTCCTTAGGTGTAATGCTAGCTGGTAAAACTTCATGCAGATCAATACTTAAATTACGCCTATTTTGCCAATCTGTAATATAACATTCACACTCTGAACAATATTTTAAATGTTTATTAAATGACTTGGAATAGCTATGCCTGTGTTTAGGGGTACCCAGCGAAATATTCAAATAAGGACGTTATTAATTGATTAGGCCTAAAAAATATTTGTTTCCGGTAACATGCTAAAAAAATATTAGGGTATGTATATCGGAAATTTTTTGGTGGGGGAGGGGGACAGCTGGTAGAACTTGATGATGCTGGTAGTTGTATGGCCAACTTTCATCGCGGAACAGCGGATGCCTGAAGGCCTTTAACCTCTCGCCAGTTGCGCGTGACCGTACCTAGTATCTGTTGCAAGGCCTCTCCTACAGTATATCGACTACGACAAATTTCTAATTTTCAGACCTCTCTGAATATATACATTCTTGCATTGAAACTAACTGTTGGTGTTCATTTTGTTTGTTTTCATTAGCGTTTCGCATAAGAATAGTATTTTGGCCCCGGCACAGGCGTAACAAAAATAAAAAATGTATTAACAGCATGTGAATTGCATTGTTTGCACGCGACTTTTTAAAAACTTGAAAAACAAAAATTCTCCAACTTCCAAGGCCATACAAAAATGTAGGGTTGGGCCAAATATTTAGGGTAGGTGGGGATACTGGAAACAAATATTTTTTTACGCCTTCTTGCAAAATGTCATTAAAGCTAATCATATTCTAGGTATGAATCAAATTATTATTCAAGTCCTTTGCATTGGTCTATATGTAGTCATGTGATCAATGATAAAAAGTCATATTGACGCAAAAGCAGATTTAAAAACACTCGTTGAAATTCAACTTTGTTGATGGAACAGTGCAATGTCATGCAAAATTTACCTTAAAAATTGACCAAAGGTTGAAAATATTTGTATTTGAGCCACGCCATGAGAAAATCAACATACTGGCTGTGCGACCAGCATGGCTGCAAACCAGCCTGTGGATCTGCCAATGTATTTATTGTGCGCTTATTGCATTTAGAAAAACCGCTAGCAAACAGCATGGATCCTGACCAGACTGCACAGGCTGGTATGGATCCATGCTGGTCGCAAAGCCACTACATTGGTTTTTCTCGTGTTGTGGCTCATTTAATATTTATACTTACAAGTAGGCTGGATTTAATAATAAAATGATAGTTGCCTCTTAGGTTTGGTAGATATGTTGATTTATCCACCAGAATAAGCGAAACCAATATTTATCATTAAATTTATGTTGATTGTGATTGGTTTAAACACAGTCACATCATCTGTGATAAATTATCATATTGACTGGTGGTCGGGGCGGCCTGAAGTACATATTGACCGCATCGTAACCCGTCACGTACGAAATCGCTATGGTACGAATAAATGTGACGTCATACGTAAACAACAATGTTTTGATGTCAAGATAGTGCAACGTCGTACACAATTTACTTAGAAGTATTATCAAAGGCTGCATTTATTTGTTTTTAATTTTTAGACTTAGGCTGGATTTAATAATAAAAGAATTGTTGCCTTTTAGGTCCGGTCAGTATGTGGATTGATCGACCTGATAAAAGCGATATCAACCTCGGGCTGCGCCCTCGGTTGATATCACTTTTATCAGGTCGATCAATCCACATATCTCGGATGATATCGCTTTTATCAGGTTGATCAATCCACATATCTACCTCACTAAAATGCAATAATTGTATAATACAAAATAAAAGTTGCAGCACATTTTTGTTTATGATGTAACCCTAAACACAGGTATTTGTTCTTAGTTATATAGATCTAGTTTAAAGTTTAAAAGTTAACCAATTTTCATTCAAAATGCATGCTATCTGCTGTTTATATCCATAAAAGCTATGACTACATATATCTACTTGATGTTTTAAATATACATAAAGTTCATGGGCAGGTCATTTGGTTACCAGGTCAAATCGTAGAGAAACTTGTTAACACTGTTTGTCACTTTTTCCATTAATTATGGTATTCATCAGATTTTATTTCTTTATTAAGCCATAAGCAATGGATTTTAAGGACTATGCTATTTCGACAATGCAAAATTCGTATGTAAAACTGAGATTGTCGTAATAACGCGGGAAATGCACGGCGATCAAAAAGAAACTAATAATTATAAGAAAATGTATCTCCGAATAAATTATATAGTATCAATGACACTCAAAAACATGTCCCAACAGTGCACTAGAAGAAAATGCATAGAAATTTTCGGGGTAAGTATTTGGTACCGTAAGTCTCTCATATATATACAATATATATAATCTTCAATCAAGGATATGTCAGTGTAAATGAGCTGAGCGTTAGCTTTCTAAGAAAACGCCGTTAAACTATGTTACACGAATCACACGTGCACCGCTCTTTTACAAAACTGTGTCCGCCATGTTTTCTTCAGTGAACGAAATAAAAGGAGTATTTTACCTTAGATTTCCTTATTGTAGAGTACGATTGACTTTCTAATCTAAATAAAACATCACTTTTTTATAACATCCCACTGTCCGATCTTTCTGATCACTTAACGATCACTCACAATTACAAAATAAAACCAACGTGTCATCAAAATTATCACTTTACACGGCTTCATGGACATCACGGCCAACTAACATTAAATTTGTAATCATGAGCCAACCAAACAAATGATGAAAGATCGGTACTTTTTCAAAGACATGTTTTTTCCTGTAATTTTCTGATATTCTAACCTTCAAACAACCGAATTGTATGCACAGAAATAACGAAACATTTATGCAATATAGCTTTTAATATAAATTTTGGATCTATCTTTTTCCAGCCCAACAACAGACATGTATATGTCACAAACGCGGTCTGTCCTCGAAATCAGTGTCAAAGGTTACTAGAACATAAATACAATAAATAAACAACCGCTTACTATGTTCTTGTAAGTCCTGTAAGATGAAACGGCTCGTGTTTATACATTCATATGTATTCCGTATCGGGAACATTGACAATCACAAGTCGATCCTTACCACGAACATGAAAACAGTTACTTTTATGCCTTTGTTTACATTTCAAAAGTGACTATTCACATATATGTTCAAGAACGTAAATTTCGTGCTTTCCGACCCACATGGTGTGTAAACTTCTGTATTTAAAAGTATGGTGTATTCGGCAAACCATTTGTAACTTCCGACGTGGTAAATGTCATTGTCACTTATGTTTACGAAATTTAATTGAATAGTTATGTTTTATACTTGCAAAAGAAAAACTTGATGGTCATGGTCGCTGGCTTCGAATTCCTCGTCCATCACCGACGTGGGATCAAAAACCCACTTGAGGTGTGAAACTTTTCACGTAAGGAAGCCATCCAACTGAGGTTAGTGTCTCGATCTAGGTACTAGTCTGAGCTGAAGGGACCCCTGGAGCCTTTCACCACCAACAAAACATGGGAAAAGTTCATTGTGTCGTTTCGGTGTTACTCACAATCAAACAAAATAAACATTGTTCCAGTTTTTGTTTGTTTGTTTTATATAAATGAATATGCAAAAAGGGTTTGTTTGTTTCAGTGTAACGTCAAAATATAATATTACAATTATATATCAACAGTGAACGCCACATGCATTATTTGTTCACGAGGGGTTATGCTTTAATCTTACAGGTAAAACAAATATATTCCTATTGTATAAAGGGTAAAGGTAAATATATATGTATATGTGTGTGTACTCGTGGAATTAAATGTTAAGTGTAAAAAGTATATATTCACAGTTCAAATCATCCATGCTAAATAATACGTACGATATGTTTGCTTTCTCACTGTCTAACATGTTCGAAATGATTTATTCGATTTTTATCATAGAGTTCTAGCTTATTTTTCACCTTAAATTAAAACAGACGTGTTCAATATAATTTTAAACAAACTCTGAAGTTTAGTAGGTTGTAGCATTCTCTAGGTCAATCTTCTGTAGTCAGTCATTATCTATTGTGAAAAAAAAACTCTTTTTAACCAAAGTGGAAAAATTCAGGTACTTGAAAATGCAGCTTTCTAAAGTTAGAATTCTCGATGTCATTTGTCAGACATACCTTGTAAATAAATAATATTATTACAAAATTAATACTGCTATTTCTTTTGTTGCACTTTGCGGACTTATGATAAAGTTATTTATGTGCATCTGTTCACAACGAAGCACTGACCCTGAGGACTATGTATGGGAAAATATAAGAGTGAACTAAGTGTTGACTGAAAAAGGGTAATATTTATTTTGCCGAACAATACCTTAACAAATATATATTTTCACATATCTGGGCGAAACATACCGTCCTGAACAAATAGATATGTTCTCATATCTGAATGTAGTTACAGTCCAATGCCATAACAAATATATATATTCACATATTAGGGCGGATGTAACCGCCGAAAGCATATCAAGAAATGTAGATGAATTTGCATATTAAGAGAAATCTTTCAAAATTAGAAAATTGTCACTTGAAAGAGGAGGCGGAATGGCATGTGGTGGTAAGATAAAACCCGAACTTAGCCAACATAAAATTAAAGCAAGAAGCGTGCTATTCACTCTTGAATGCTGACGAAGAAGGAAGATGCCGTTTCACGATTGGTTCAACGGTATAAAAGGAATTCATTGATTGGCTTTTACCGTAGTATATAAATTAACATATTTCAGAATAGGACCGATTTGCTCCAAATATACAACAATGACATAAATAATTTTATCTACCTATAAAATTGTTATATATATGAGCAGTACAATTCCTGTAAATGAGCACTACGTAAGCGCCCAGGCCCCTCTCGCACACCATACCTATAGTTCGGACTTCTTTAATGTGTAAAGGCATGTGCACAAAATGACAAATTTTGCCAACACCTGGTAAATTGTAATGTGTTTTTTAGAAAAGTAATAAACGGAAATAGAAAAATAGCTCTCAGCTCATTTACACGGATAGTTTAGCTTTATTATGTATGTTATAGTTTTTCGCAGTTATGCACGATGACATAGAATACTTACCCCGAAAATTGTGACACGAACATACTGATAACTTTTCCCACTTTACTTTTTAAATTAAAGTAAGGGTTCATCACTTATGGTTTTGATGTATTGTCACATTGGAATAACGTTTGTTTTACAGTAACTTCGAAATTAATCAGAAATAATATCATGTACCCCACCCACCTAATTCATAATTTCAAAATAGCATAGGCCTTAATTTAGATTAATTGTGAGGTGTTTATTCAATCATTGTAAAATTTAATTGTATTTGAAATAAATGTTTGTTTACTGTGTATTATTGTAATTATTAATTTTCTTTAAATTATCTTCATCTTCAAAAATTAATGTGCCAGTACCATTAAACTTATTCATTGCCCAGTTTTCACTTCTTATTGTGCCCGTTCTCTTAACAGATTCATCAATGTCATCAAGCTGTTCATCGTCTAGGTCTGAATTGTTTGAATTTTTAGGGCCCATGTCTGATTCTGACCATTCCCCAAGACTCTCTTCATCTGCAAATTCGTCTAACAGTTGGTTGACTATTCTCGGCTTCAGCATGACGTCACAAACAAAATGGCTGCCTACCTACGGGTCATACAACCGCTTAGTTACGTATACTATATAATGAAATGAACTGCCGATCGCCTGCATTTCTGGTGATTATTACCATTCAAACAGATGTTAAAGTTGTTTTTCGCAAATTAAACATGTCTTTTAAGTATTTTGATGATCTTGATTCAGTGTCAAAAGCTAGATATAACGATAAATTGAATTTAATAGGCTTAGCAGAATGCCCTTACAAACTACCCGCCGGTACTTGGGAAAACAATCCGTGTAAGTGGCCTTCGGTGGAATATGGAGATATACACAATTATTTGATCGAAACACCTGGTAAGAGATTTTTTAAAACAAAATATTAATTATAAATGAGCAAAAAAACTTACTGTTACAATAAACTTTTAGACAGGCTATGTTCATTATACATCTAGTCTTGACGAAATCGCACTACTGCAGAGCTACAAGAATCTACTTCAGTATTTCTAAAATATTTTTTAGTCTTTAGATGTTATCAACATTAATATGTTTAAGTAATTGTTTTTTTATTTAATTGTCACTTGATACGCGCGCAAAAAGGGCCGAACAAAATTACCTTGGGCATCAGGGTGAGGGGTGAAAAATTAAAAATTTAACTATTCCCAAAAGGTGTAATGTATGATTTAAAGGGAACTTTCTCTACTTTATTTAACGTGGAAACTTACCAGGGGGAATCAGTCGTACTTTATGCAATTTGGGAAAAATAGCCAAAAAAATTTTGTCTACAACACCACAACGTCTTTTCGTCTGCCCCGCCAAGGGAAATCCCTCTTCGTGTTTGGGGTTCAGGCATCCCCCCGTGGGGGGGGGGGGGGGGGGGGCCGTCCCAGACCGACGCAAAAAACAACTCCTCCCCGCCCTATTAAAAGGGAAGGTAGCCCCACACCAGGAAAGTAAATCAGGGTGTTTTAGCCAGGGGAAATCCCATGGTCTTTTGCTCTAAATATAATTTTCCTGGTTCCCAACTATATTGTGCACTTTAGCCCAATACCACCGCTACCCACCAGGATCCCGCATCCATATGCACCGGGATCACCCCTTGCCAAACAGACTCGTTTTCTATAGAAGTAAATGCTATCATAAGAACTTTTCCTACCCAAAAATGGTCGCACCGAACACTTCCATAAAACAACCTTTTAGCAAACAGGCGGGCTGACTGTTACCTACACATTTGCCTCACCGAGCTTTGCCTAACAGAGGGGGCCTGGGAAACCCTTACTCTATTCCAAAAAGAGAGCTAAATTTTCTCCTTTTGACAGGCCTTTTCGGTGCCTGCCCTACCCCAGTAAAACTGGGAGCCCCACACTTTTCCCCGTCGGGGGTCTTTTGGACGGGGCTTCATCACTAATCTTTTTCAGAGTCCATGTCCAAAGAGGAAGGCTTGACAGATTAAATAGCTCCCCTTTCAACTTTCGCATACCAAGATGTACCCATTTTGACCTTAGTCACACAACAAAAAACACAATCTAACAGAAGAAATTTTTCCCCTGTTTTTCACCGATTCACTCGGCTTGACTGGCACAAAAATGGGACCGTGCCTGATCTTCCTACCTCGTACCAATCCAAACAAACACATCTCATCCTTTTTCACATTTTACTCAGCTCCCCAAAAACCACCAACAAAACAGCCCCCGTTTTATCCCTCAGGCTCCTAGCCCGGTCCGAAGGAAATTTCTGAGGCTAGACCCCAGACCCTTTGAGATCAGGGGTATGCGCACCCTTAAGCAGGAAAGTCTTTATTTTGTCCTTTCCAAGGGGACCTAGACTGTGAACTTACTCCACATGGCACTGAACTACTGTCCAGACGGCTGTTCCGATTAAAGGGAGTCCAAAACCCCCCATCACAACCCCCCTTGTGGTCACCATGTCTTTTTTACAACCATTTTTCAAACAATCCCCACAAAAAGCTTACTACCTCACAGTAGTCTAAATCCATCCAGCACTGTAGACTACTTTTCTCAAAGGGGTCACCCGCATCTGAGACTACTATTGAAAGGGATTGCTTGCCACCTTACCTTGGGGTGTAAACTGGGGTTCCACCGATACCCGTAACATCGTACCCTACCAATTTTGGGTCTCGGGTTTTCCCCATGCTCTGTGAGTAAACTCCGGTAACCCCTTTTACCAAACGGCACTGCGCGTCTACTCAAGAAACCCGTAGACAGTCGACCCATGCCCTTTGTTGGTCCTGGGCCCCCTCAAACGCTCTAGAGGAACTTCAGTGTCCCCTATACCAACGCACCGTCGCCCACAATTTTAAAGGCCCCCCAACTTTCGTTGTCTTCTTAACGTAATTACACCTCCCAAAAGGTAATGCCCCCAGTCGTGCCCCACATGATACCATTGCAATGCTTCCCAACCCCGGCATTCAAGACATTGCCTTTTTTATCATGCTCACACCACCCCCCGTGCTGCGCAAAAAAATTTTAACCAGACAGCCCCCCCGCCCGTCTCACCATAACCGAGGCCCTTGAACCCATGAATCCCCTTAAATTTGAGTGGTCACCCGAAATAAAGCAACCAAAAAGAACAAACAACCAAATTTAAACCAAATCAAGACCTCTCCTTGCCCCCCTAGCCTAGGTACCATCCTTATCTATTTATTCAAGCATTGGTAAAGCAACTCTAAACCATCCCCACAGCAAGGCTAACCCAGGCGGTTGCACAAGCCTCTTACAAAACTTCAAAAGCTATGACCCATCTCCCCCCCACACAAACCGAAGTTGCCTGTCAAACAAAAAACGAATCTGCTTTTATAAACTTCTATTAGTTCACCAACCACCTCTACGGGATCGACTGTCATGACTTTTTCAATTTAAGTCAATTGTTTAAGTGCCTCAATGACAGCCTTTACTGGGCCCCTTTGTGCTACCGGCCTTTTCCCCCCATTTGAAAAAATACTTCCTCCTCTTCGCACCATTCCCCCTCTTCGAACGCTTAGGTTGGTGTTTTACATAACAAATATAGCCATTTGTGCCTTTTGGATTTAGGGACTACCTGCTTGGCCTGTTGGAACCGTGGGATCAAGCATAAACACATGAATGCCTGCATCCAAACTAACAGCCCTGACAGAAACGACTTTAAAGCTTGTTTATCACAAATGATTTTGGCGGGTCTCTGAACGCCTTCGAAGTTAAAGCCGTCTAAAAATCACTAACGATCGCCCCTTCCTGGCAACCTGTTGAAATTGCAATTACCGCACTGCACTCGTGTCACCAACCGCGCCTCAACCTATGTAAACCCTGTAAGAGTTCACCTCACCACTACATTATCAGTACATAATAGTCCATACTTTGCAGAAAGACACCAGCACAACCCTAAATTTCCAGCACTGACCATCCGCTCCTCACATATCGGAAAACTTTAACAAAAGCTCCCACTCCCTTTCCCATAAAATCCCCAAATGTTTTGGGGCAAAGATTTAAAATTTTTTTGCCAGCGACATATTGGCTCCCCTCCCCCATCTGATGATGGTCACTTGCTTTGGCTTTACCTCATCCCCAAAAAGGAGTGCACCTTCACCAAGGTTAAAATTCATTTTCTTTTCTGGTAACGAACCTTATTCCTGCCAATGCGGTGTCCAAGGGAATTCAGCCGGAGTTTTCAAAATGGCCTTTGCATACCAAAGATACAGCACATTTCTCATCTGGGGGTATCAATCCCCAGCCTAGCTAAGTATTCCGGGTTTTAAATTTTGTGACCAAAAAGGGGCCCTTTTTCAGTTCAGGCTCCTTATAAATGTCCTGAAGGGCCATAGTTTTTTCTGGTAAAATCAATTCGACCCAGCCAGACCTGTAAATTTCTTACGACACAGCACGGCAAGATTTCCGGGTTATGTTCCCCTTCCCTCACGCACCAACAAAACTGCACTGGCATTTTTGTATTAATTCCGGGTATCTTTCAATTCCCAAAGGGGTAGCAAAATTAATGAAACCCTTGTGCATAATACCAATTAACGACTTACCTCGGGACTTTTTTGTTGTGACATTTTTGAAAAAATCAAAATAACAACAACAAAATCAAAATAAATTAAATTATTTCAATTCCAAATGACCAAAAAAAATTTTCTTTTAAGGATCCAAAAATTAAAACCAAAGGGGATACTACTATGCCAATATAGGGTTTCCCCGATTGTAAAAGCCCAAAAAACTGTCTGGAAATGTGAATAATTTTAAATTTATTCAACCTATTACATTTAAATTTTTTTAGACCTAAACGAATCGCAAATTAAATTAACGCCCCCCGGTCCCTTTTCCAAACACAATCACAACCGTTTTTAGACTCAATTTGGGCCAACCTAAAAATAGAAGTTCGGACGTTTTTAGGGTCGGCGAAATAGGGGCTCAAAATGAACCGCTCCCCACCAAATTGAATGTGGGAAACTTACCAGGGAATCAGTCTGTACTTTTTTGCTAATTGGACAATAAACCAAATAAAAATTTTTCTAGCAACCCAGCAACGTCTTTTTTGGCGCCCCCCCCCCAAAGGGAAAAACACCTTTCGTGTTTTTGGGTTTAGGGTACGCCCCCAGGGGCCCACCCGACCGGGACGCGACACTACAACTTAAAAAAATCCCCGTACAATAAACTTGATCTTTACATTTTATTTTTTAAAAATTTGCCTTTAAGACGTGGGGTAATTGTTGGTTGTTTTAACCATGTCAATAAAACGTGGATACCAAATTAACAATGAAAGACAAACAGAAACACCCCCAAGTGCTGCCTGATTAACGAGCAATCACAAAATACACATGCAAGATTAAATCAAAAATTGGTGAATTTACTTTTATAAAAAATAAAAGAACTTTTTAAAATTCATTTTAAAATGTTTTTCAAACACATACTTTTTTTCTTAAGAGATTTAACAAGCTGAAATTTGCAGTTCACACAAGAGACAGCATGAAAAACTACAAGAGTCGGAAGCCAAATTACTCAATCTGGGGGGGTTAGACATATTTTCATACAAGCCATCCAATAGCAACATACATTACTGAAAGGGCCTTTTTCAAACCTCCAAAGCTAATGATGGCACTACAACCCTTGGGGACTGTCCAATAATGGGGAAATTTCGCTGCCATTTTAATTGTATGGCTGGGTTGAATCAAAATTTTTTCAATCTATTTAAACAAGAACATAAAATACAATTCAAATACAAAATAACTAAAAAATAAGATTTTTTTAAATTTTATTCCCGTTTTTTTTTTTTCAGAATAACAAATAAAGAATAAAAAATAAAAAATAATAAAAACAGAACAAAAACGGCACTAAATTTTTTAAACTAGTCTTTTCTGCAATTTTCCCTTTTTTCTGAAATTAAATCATTCACAATTAAAAGAAATTTTTCATAGTTAAAAGTAAAATTTTTTTCTGCTGTACACGAAAGAAAGAAATTATTTCAGACTGCTGAATCCTGCTACATTTGCAGCGTGCGTTTAAGGGGAGGCACAGTTAGCTTGGGGGACCTAAAAAACAGACAGATAAATTTTTAAAAGGAACCAAAACTTTTTTTTAAAAAAATAACACCTGAACAATATCAAAAATCAATTTCTTTACTGAGAAAGCAATAAATAAGGCAAAAAACCGCAACAAAAAAGGGAAAAATTTTTCAACAGCAGGGAATAAGAAGAAAAACGAACTTTTTGTCGCCCTTAAAAACTTAAAAAAAAAAACCCGGGTTTTGGGTTAGTTGTTTTTAGGGTTATTCTATATTTTTTACGGGGCAAAAAAACAAACTGACCCAAACTTCCCTTACCGTAACATCTCTAACAAAGAAGAAAATTTACTAATTTTCAACCGCGACTTGGACAAAAATGTGAGAATTTTTCTAAAAGACATAAATTACAGATGAAGAAAAAACTTTGTAAACTCACTACCCGCAGGCCAGAGCCCAAAAAGGTAGGATGAGCACGGGCAGGAAGGATCATTCTCAAAAGTGCAGCTTAATTTCCGGGCAGACCCAACAACCCTTCAAATGTGCTGTTGACAAAATTTTTAACCAAAAAAAAACTCCGCTTCAGACAGAAACGATTAAGTGGGGAAAAAGAACATGAGGAATCTGGGCTGAAGTCTTTCAGACAACCTAAATTTTTCAAATGGGACAGTCAAAACAAAAAAAAACAAGGGTTCCCGACTCCAAGGAGAACCTTACTTTTGGCGCAGTGCAGACAGTAAAAAGTCGTGTGATGTCACGGCAAAAGAAAGTTTAAGTAAAAACCCCTTTTCTGCTAAAGACAAGGGCTTAAGCCCTTTGACCAACGCAGACTGCTACATTCAAACAATAATTAAAAAAAAAACCATAAAATTTTCAGTCAGTACAGTTTTCAATTTATGTTTTTTAAATGTTGAAGTAGGATTTTTGTAGCGGGCCCTAATTTTGGTTTGTGACACCCTGTACAGCGCATGATGAATTTATAACAGAATCTTGAAAAAAGTATTTTAAAGTACCTTTTATGCTTTTACCGAATTATTTAAAGCCAAACAATCACATGGAAATTTTTAAACTTTTGATGTGAAAAAGATGCTGAAAACCATCAAAGCTTTACTGTTTGGCCAAAAAACCAGAAGACGACCAAAAATATGTTGATGTGACAACCGACTGTTCATGCAAGGGGTTTCCCTTTGCATTTCTGAAACGAAGAGGGGAAACCAAAAAGGGTTTTGGCTTGCCAATGAAGAAAAAAATCCCAGAAAAGCCCCAAATTTACTTTAATGCAAAAAGAAATTTTTGGTAAAAAATGACACCTAAAAACCCCCACGAGGAATAAATTGTAGCAATAAATTAATAGCAAAATTTTTAAAAATTTAAGTGAAAAAAAAGATACAATTTTTTACATCAACTGGAAAATAGCCAAATCATATAGAAGGTACAAACTGTGTAACATGCCCTTTAAAAGAGTGTGTTATTTTTTGTTATGTTTTAAAAAATAAATAACACAGAAACCCGAAAAAAGTTTTGCTGTGAAAATTCACTTTTTTTCATCACAATAATTAAAAAATTCTGACATATTTTAGATGTAGTTTTTTTTTTCCTTTTTATGTAAAATAAACCCCCACCCCTATTTACCAGGATTTCACAGGAACGCAAAATTTATCAATTCTAGCTAATTTCCCCACCATCACCTCACATTTGGGAATTTTTTTCAAGTAATTGGAAATGTTCCTTTTAAAATTTTAAATCTGTTTTCACAGACCATAACCCCTCAAAAGTATTCTGACACTGCTAATTTTCCGTGATTCTCAACTTCTTGCCTGAAATTGTTTATACCCTTTGTAAAAGAGGGATAATAATTTTTTGCGCACAAGCTGCGGGAAAACTCCTGAAGCGTAAAAACCCTTCGCAAAAAACTATCGTTGGGAGGGTACTTTGTGTCAATGAAACCGGAACTTCGGGCAATTTTAACTCAAGACCCTGCCCCCCCATGCACATGAAAAAAATGAAATAACCCGTTTGGGGTACATGAAAAAACACTTTAACTGGCTTGTTTTTTGTAATTCAGTAACATTTTTCACGGCCTTCAGATTTTTTGGCCTTTCGATGAATTTCAAACACAATAATTGAGGTAGTCTCGGAAATTTTAGTTTTAAAGGAACGGGTAGTGTGGCAACTAGAGTTTCCCGTTCTGGGGCCCTTTTTTCAGAAAATTTAATTTTGCGTGTATTAATTTTTTTTCCACTTTTCCAAAAAATTTGCAACAGTAGCCCCTGAAACATCCTTCAAATAAGCAAAAATCCAAAACCATTCATGTCTTTGTTTAAAAAAGTCATAAAAAGCTACTTCTAAAAACCCCCTTTTTGTTAATTGGGCTGGCTTCCAAAAAGGCAAAAACTGAAAAATAACCCGAATGTTTCCAAACAACCCCTTTAAATTTTCATTTGTCATTCATCAACTACACTTTATAACTCAATTTGCACATTTTAAATTGCTCCTTTAGGGGATCATTTTTAATTTTAGATTGTCTTTCTCTGTTCTAAGACTGTTTATTTCAAAGTCATACTTGTAGCGTTCAGTATTGCTGATGTCTCTATCGTATCCAGTTTTAGAATTCAGAGGTGTTGCGAAGTATACTTCTTCTACATTCTCTACCAAAGGGATAATACTTTCCGCTGACGTTTAGCAGGAATGGGAGTGCTGAAAGCTATTTTGCGTTTAACAGCACTAGCGAATCTTTTCAGTTTTGCGTCGGTCTCCTTTGGTGTTGTCTTTACATGCCCGAATAATGAAGGTACAAAATCCGGATGTGCCGGGTCTCTGTTGGGTTTCCCTAGAGAGAAATGGAAAAAAAAGTATGAATACTGTAACAGCAGATTATAAAAACATGTACTGTACTGTCTGTACATCATCTATGAATATAGTATGATAATATATTTATTTCATCCGCCATAATGTTGGAAATACAGTTTTGCGAACTTCAGTATAGATCTAAAGCAAAAAGATTGCATTGTCATATATTTTTTTAAAATCTGAAAAGACATTTCTTTAACAAAAGAAACAGAAGAAACATTACACAGTTCATACAATACAGATTGCAGTGATTCTAATAATAGCTATGAAATAACTACACCCATTTAATTACATATAAACTTAAACTGAAAAATAAATAATCAAATAAAATAAAAAATACCTTGAATGAAATGGTCGCTGCATAGTACTGTGTATTTGCTGGGTAGCCATTTTGTACCATCTGAATTAACTCGTTTCACAGCACTGATCCACTTTTCCCTCCGTTCTTCATCATTTGGAAATGTGAAAAACGATAATTTCTTTAGCATTCTGCCGTGGTTACTACAACCAACGGCACAGCAAGTATTTGGCATATTTATTATTTCAGAATCGTCCAATATATTGAGAAAATCAATAGATATCTTCCAGTCTTAACAGTGCTATATAGCGAAAATGGCGTTTGTTTAACCCAGTCGTCAAGGGGCGCGTAACTCTTATCGACCAAAATACCCGGATGTGTGAAGCCGAGAATATCATCTGGTATAAAGGATGAGTTGTCTGCTGCAAAGGAAGGCAACACTTATTCATATGCAGGCGTAGAGGACATAGGTACAGATAATTACAGTATCTAAATTGTTGGAACTGGAAGGTCTCGAAAGATTGCACGACCAATGTTTACTGTACATTTTTATTAGGTTTTATGTATTGTATTGTGTACTCTATCCTAAAATAAATAGCAAATAAATAAGTTATACCGTTTGTTATCATTAAATTGATAATGTAAGCTCAGCATTTATATCTACCTTTTCAGTTATAACATCACAAAAAAGGTTTACCATAGCTGGTAGAACTTGATGATGCTTGTAGTTGTATGGCCAAATTTTCGTAACTTTCATCACGGAACAGCTGGTGCCTGAAGGCCTTTAACGTCTCGCCGGTTGTGCGTGACCGTACCAAGTATCTGTTGCAAGGCCTCTCCTTTAATATATCTACTACGACAAATTTCTGACTTTCAGGCATTCCTGAATATACACATTTGTCCCCCAATTTTGGCCAGAACGACGGATACCTGTCGGCGTCCATTTTGTTTGTTTACATTAGCGTTTCGCGTAAGAATAGTATTTTGGCCCCGGCACAGGCGTAACAAAAATAAAAAACCTGTATTAACAGCACGTGAATTGCCTTGTTTGCACACGATTTCTCTCCCGTTAATACATGGGCGGATCCAGAGAAAAAAGTAGTTTTCATGCAAGAATTGGCAATTGTTCACCGATTGCTTGATGTGTAATATAGATTTAAATTCACACCTAATCGATATTAAATGATCATAATAAGTTAACCGTGTAATAACATTGCAGAGATTGGAATAACTGTGATCTTATTACAACGATTCTGCAAACAAGTAAGTGACAGGTTATGTTTAACAAATAAATTAATAAGCTACTAGTAGACAATTTTTTCCGGTTTGTTTGCTTGTTTTGGGGCTTCTTTTGTGTGTTTTATCTTTGTATTGTTAAATATACAAAGTTAAGGTCACATTAGCTTGTTTTATCTTTGTATTGTTAAATATACAAAGTTAAGGTCACATTAGCTTGTTTCACCTTTTTTAGTTATTAGGGTATTGTTGATTATTTGATTATTATATGCCAACTAAATTAAATTAGATTTTTCATTGTACATTTCACTGAAAATGTAAACCTGTTTTATCAGGATCGGATCCGGAATTTTGTTTAGGGAAGGGGTGGGAAAAATTCTATTTGTTCCAAGAACATGTCCCTCTCGGAAAATGTTTAGCAAATATACTACATATGGTTCAATCTAATGTATATTTGATGCCTAATTAAGATTAAGATTTTACCCAATATCATATTTTCAGTATAGCAACTTCTATAATATGAAATTTGGCACAATTGTAGCTTCCGTCTTTAAGTGCCCGCCAGACCATTCGCTGCTTCAGAATATTATGAACACTTTTTATATAGTGTTTTTTCAGCTGAGTGAGCTGATAATTTTTTAGAAATGTTAAAAGTATCAAGATTTGGTCATTCAAAATATATTCGGGTGTACAATCCCACTAAATTTGCCCTTGTGATTTACTTTTGGCACAAAGAGTGTCCCGATTTTCATTACTTAAAAGTATGATAAGTTTCATCTTCAGTGTTTGGATAAAGTGCGATGGACTTTGTATTTCAATTAACCCTTATTTTAGAATAACAGTGCAAATGTTTATACAGTCGTGAATTATTACATAATTCTTCTTCAAAGGCGAAGCGGGTCCAAAAATTATCTCTCCTCATTCAGCTTTGCCGCCAGTTACACCTTGCTTGCCAAAACTCGACCTAGAGTATTTTTAGGACTAGATCATGTTGAGCTCGTCATAATTAATTTTATCTCAGATCGTCTGCCAAGGTCATTTACAGTAACTAGTTTTTATCCTACCACTATGCATTTATCAGGCCGATATCTGCCTGCCGTGTAAACTTGAGGTTTATTCAGTCAATGCAGGTTTATACCGTCAATGCAACTGACGGACTACTTTTTCAAGTATATGTGCTATAGGCAATGTAAACGGGGCCAAGAGTTCGAAGCTCAAACATTTCATCATTTTATGAGGACAGCCACGGTAAAGAAAATTTAAAAAATTGGTTCACTCTGTCCTTGTAAACCTCGATACGGAATGGTACGGTGACGGTTTTTAAAGTCTGTGTGAATCGACCTTGACTTTGTTTATCTGGCGTTCACTCAGTTTTAGTTAGAAATTTACACAAATAACCAGATTTAAGCAGTCGTTTATTGTAATTATTGGATCTAAACTATTCATGGTGGAAGGAATTTCATTATCTCACATTGTCTTGTACGGAAATGGAGTAAATTTAAGACTGCGGGCATTTGAATTCATCTTAAGCGTGGTTTTCGGCTGTATTTTATCCGAGTCAAAACCATTCTGCTTGTTTTGTACGCGAATGCCCTGTTAGCACCGATGATTTATAATACACAGAACTTCAGAAGGCAAAGTATGAGGCATGAAATAATGTTTTATTGTAAGGAATCGTGTGTAACTGGATCAAGCAGACAAGGGGGTTGAACAGGTGTAGGAAAGTGGAATATTTACAGATTATCTGTAAATTTACAGATAATCTATAAATTTACAGATTTTTCAATCTGTAAATTTACAGATCAAGTGTTTGAAAACTGCTAAAATTATATTTAGACACAAAATCGCAGCTTGAAATTAATTGATTTACTTATGGTATGTATAAATAAAGGTCAATTGTAACTTTGAGTCACTTCTGTTGACTTTGATTTTTCTTAAAATGCCAAAAACTCGAAGTCAACAAAAATGGCTGAAACCCACAAATGACCTTAATTTATGCATGCTGTAAATAAACCAATTAATTCCAAGCTGCGGTTTTGAGGATAAATGTAATTTCATCAGTTTTCATACACACAATCTGTAAATTTACAGATTGAAAAATCTGTAAATTTATAGATTATCTGTAAATTTACAGATAATCTGTAAATATTCCACTTTCCTAGACCTGTTGAAGGGCGTAGGAATTCACAAGTGAGTGAAATTCTGGATTATTTTTGTAGAGAAAATCATTTTGAAAGTAAATATATGTTATACACAGATTTTATTGACTGCATGATAAATAGAATATTAGGTTACTGTCTTTCTTAACTTAAGTTTATCCACCTCGTCTCCGAAAGATTTATCCCCCTCGGCAAGCCTCGGGTGGATAAACCTTTCTCCAACTCGGTGGATAAACTTAAGTTAAGAAAGACAGTAACCTAATATTCTCTATATATTTCGCATTAATAGTATAATCTTATAAATGTTTTCTTTACATTTTTATATATTTGCAATAATGTTCTAAGCCTTCAACTGGCATGTTCTAATCTCTGGCCTGGCCTGGCCTGGCCTGGCCCGGCCTGGTCTGGCCTGGCCTGATGAGCCCAATTTCCGACTGAGCCGGGCCAGGCCAGGCCATAGATTTCAATTTCGTGAAAGTGATTTCTATAGCATCTTTAAAATCTGACTTTTGGAATAAGTTTGGATATTTCAGACATTATATAAATATATTTTGAACTCCCACTCTGTAAAATTATACATCTGGGAATAAGCCTGTAGCTAACATAACTATTATGTCTAATTGAAAGGTGATGCCTGATTAATTGTTATGACTATTATCAGGGGATCTCCACCTCAATTGACCCTTGACTGGTGGTTTGGTTTTCCCCAAATCGAATAACCTAACTAATTTTATTATTTTGTCTATTGGTGATTATGTAGTATTGTCCGAAATTATTGAACTAGCACTCAAGAATATATTTTGTATACTTCCGTAAAAAAAATTGTGCCCAAACATAAATAAAAATATAAATATTGAAAACCAAATAAAATATAAACATTTCTTTACTGCCAGGTCGTACATGCAGATAAAGTTATGCTGACAAAACGTTCAGCTACCAATCTCGGGACTGTAAGTTCGAAACACCTGTTTGACCATTTTCATTATCCTTTTTTTTTAAATTTCCTCTGTAAACTTAGAATGCAGGAAAATTATCACTTACGTGATTTATTGTTCATTTATTGAAAGAAATACACAAGTATTTGACATTCTTCTACATAGTGGATTATTACCATAAAATGTTGTAAGAATAAAACCAGTATCAATAAAATGACATTATATTGATTTAATGAAAACAATCTGAATTGAAATCGAACCCACGGTAACATGTGTGAAAGTCGGAGAACTTATTACTACGCCACTGTGCCATTGGTAAACTTTGCATGTTATTTTGGTCAATTTAAATATTTTCAGGTTACAAATGGCATGTTCTAATCTCTGGCCCGGCCTGGCCTGGCCCGATGAGCCCATTTTTCGACTGGATCGGGCCAGGCCAGGCCATAGATTTTAATTTTGTAAAAGGTGAAAGTGATTTCTATAGCATCTTTAAAATCTGAATTTTGGAACTTATTAATTGAGGAATAAGTTTGGATATTTCAGACATTATATAAATACATTTTGAATTCCCACTCTGTAAAATTATACACCTGGGAATAAGCCTGTAGCTAACATAACTATTAAGTCTAATTTAAAGGTGATGCCTGATTAATAAATTGTTATGACTATTTTCAGGGGATCTCCACCTCAGTTGACTCTTGACTGGTGGCTTGGTTTTCCCCCCGGTTGAATAACCTAACTAATTATTATTTTGTCTATAATAGTTTTGAGGATTATTTAGTATTGTCTGAAATTATTGAACTACCACTCAAGAATATTCCCTATGCTTCCGTAAATAAATTTTCAGTGCCCAAACATAAATAAAAATACAAATATTGAAAACCAAATAAAATATAAACATTTCTTTACCACCAGGTCGTACATGCAGATATAGTTGTGCTGACAAAACGTTCATCTACCAATCTCGGGACTGTGAGTTCGAGACACCTGTTTGACCATTTTCATTATCATTTTTTTTTTTAAATTTCATCTGTAAACTTAGCATGCAGGAAAATTGTCACTTATCGTGATTTACTGTTCATTTATTGAAAGAAATACACAAGTATTTGACATTCTTCTACATACAAGTTATTACCATAAATTGTTGTAAGAATAAAAACAGTATCAATAAAATGACATTATATTGAGTTTATGAAAACAATCTGAATTGAAATCGAACCCACGGTAACATGCGTGAAAGTCGGAGAACTTATCACTACGCCATTGTGCCATTGGTAAACTATGCATGTTATTTTGGTCAATTTAGATATTTTCAGGTTACAAATATGGTGTAAAATAAAGAAAACGCCCGAAAATATTGGCAAAGATTAATGAGTGGCACCTGTCAATACTAACGGACAACAACTTTCAATTTATAAAATAATGCTGTCTCCGTTCTAGGATCTGGGATAGTATGATGCAGGGAAGCGATAAATACATTTTGGAGTTTAGGTTATACAAATACTAAATATTTTTGTAAGACTGTTTTTATATTGATCTAAGTATGTGAAAAATATCCAACAGTTTTGTGAAACAGGCTCAAGAGCATCTTTTAGCGTTAAATATATCACTTAGAAATAACTAACACAATGCACAATTATTTTTTGTGCAAGAAAAATATCAACAATCTAAAATGCCAACACCCTGACAATGAGTTAGAGGTCCCACAATGAATATTATTTTCATTACTTTTCCATAAATTGAACATCAGCTTAATTAAACCAAACACACATTAAAAGTTCATCTGAACAGTTAAGAGGTCAGCTAAGGATAGTAGGGACACAACCTGTAATTACAATTCCCAAAGAGATGCATTCACTGCATGCAAATATTCAGTTATATTGCAGCAGGTAAACTTATCAATGAAATTAGCCATTAGTTTTAAAACCAAGTGTTAAAGTTGACTTTAAATAATTTAATCACAGAAAAAATGGGTAGTTATCATTTAGTTACACCATTTTCTTCAGTGCAAATCTGTATTTCAAATAAGATGAATGACGGCTAATTAATGATTCTCCAGAGGATTGGTTTCTCATTTTGTTTGACCTTCAGCAAATAAACAATGCAGGTTAATACTGCCTGCTACTATAATTGTATATTTAGATTTTATGCCATTCATTTCTCTATGTACAATAAAATCTGGCCTGGCCCGGCCCAGTCGAAAGTTAGGCTCATCGGGCGAGGCCAGGCCAGAGATTAGAACATGCCGTTACAAATATGATGTAAAATAAAGAGTGGCACCTGTCAATACTAATGGACAACAACTTTCAATTTCTAAAATAATGCTACCTCCGTTCTAGAACCTGGGATAGTATGGTGCGGGGAAGCGATATATAAATTTTGTAGTTTAGGTTATACACATACTGAATATTTTTGTAAGATTGTTTTTATATTGATCTAAGTATGTGGAAAAAAAAGGCTCAAGAGCATCTTTTAGCATGAAATATATCACTTAAAAATAACATAAACACAACGCACCATTATTTTTTTGTGCAAGATAAATATCAATAATCTAAAATGCCAACACCCTGACAATGAGTTAGAGGTCCCACAATTAATGAATATTATTTTCATTACTCTTCCATAAATTGAACATCAGCTTAACTAATCCAAACACATTAAAAGTTCAACTGAACAGTTAAAAGGTCAGCTAAGGATAGTAGGGACACAACCTGTAATTACAGTTCCCAAAGAGATGTGTTCTCAGTGCATGTAAATATTCAGTTATATTGCAGCAGGTAAACTTATCAATGAAATTAGCCATTAGTTTTAAAACTAAGTGGTAAAGTTGACTTTAAATAATTTGATTACAGAAAAAAAATGGGTAGTTATCATTTAGTTACACCATTTTCTTCAGTGCAAATCTGTATTTCAAATAAGATGAATGACGACTAATTAATGATTCTCCAGAGGACTGGTTGACATGCAGCAAGTAAACAATGCAGGTTAATACTGCCTGCTATTGTAATTGTATATTTAGATTTTATGCCATTCATTTCTCTATGTATAATAAAATCTGGCCTGGCCCGGCCCAGTCGAAAATAGAGCTCATCGGGCCAGGCCAGGCCAGGCCAGAAATTAGAACATGCCCCTTCAACTGAAAAATAAATAAGTTTTTTTTTTCATTGATCAAATCGTGTTTTCCATTTGAACGCCATATGCAAAATTAACAGATTACTATATGCAATTAAAAATGGACACAACTATCGTAAAGTCTTTATGAAACAGACATGATTCATCCATAAAAAGAAAAAATGAATTATATCACAAGTTCTTCTGTTTTAATTATACATGTACTTCCGTATTTCTTATCAGATAATTACATGCCTCTGCATGCATCTACAAATCATTACTAATCTTTGGGTGTCGATTGTATGTTTTTAAAAAAATAATAATAATAATTGCAAACAATCCCAGAAGTGTAAAAAAGTGAGTATGATTAACGCCATATGCAAATTTAACAGATTACTATTCTTTTTATTGTTTATTCTGGGCCCCGGTTTTGGATATTTAAAACATGCTTACCGTTTCCAAAGACAACAGAACGGTAATTAAAAATGTAACGGAATCGTAAAGTCATCACATCTGAAACAATGCAGTTAGTCGTCGTGTAATGCTTTTATGCAAGAATAGTGACAATACACGTATGTTTTGTGTATCAACGTCTGTAGAAGCCCTTGGGATATGTTTGTGACCTCGACCTTTCGTCCCGGTCACAAACAATCCCGCGGGCTTCGGCAGATGTTAATACACAATAAAACGTGCATTATCCCTACATTAAGTCATTTCTCAAGAGAAAAAAAACAGAATGCATTTCTTTGTTGTTTTCTGTTGATCAAGTTTATAAGGTTTGTGAACTGATTCATCTGTGTAAATGTTATTTAATGATCTAATTGATAAATCAAACTTATAATTGTAGATTTGAATACTAAACAAATTGTTACTAAAAGAATGTTAACCAGCTAGATATGAAATGGCTGATAAATGACAAGCTTTATGTAAACGATTATTAATTTATACCGTTCTAAGCAACAGATAAGAAATAGTACATGCATGTATTGTATATTCACTTTATTATCATTTCTGTACTTTTGACTTCTTGTCTTAATTAAAGACCACGTACAGAATATTGCTCCAAGGTTTATGCGAACTCGGGTGTTAATCTGTTTTGGCCCATCAAGAACTCTGGAGATGTTATCAAAAAGCTAAAAAAACAAACACTTTAAATGTTCGAAGATAAGTACTTATATGATTTTTCTACTCTTTATACTAATTTACCACATAATCTTATTAAATACAAACTTGTAGCCTTAATTGAGAAAATGCTACCAAACATAATGCAGATGGTGCTGTTGAGTTTGTCCTGTTTCTTATGTATTTATGCACATAACTGTCACGTGACACTCATAAGAGCTGAATGTATGAATTGCATTTGTTATTTCTACTATAAGTATCGCATTACCTCATTTGTAACACAATAGTTTGAGTTACCGTTGTAAGGTTTAGAGGTATGCACATAAATGATAAACATAGCAAATCACAACCTTTTGAAGATACTAATCGAAAATATATTTGATTCTCTAATCCTCTGTCAAGCATCCAATCTTGATAACCAGCAAATTAACAATAAAATATCAAACAATTAGTGTATATAAAATGATTATTATCAGAGCAAATAAATATAAATGTATTTATTCGTATTGTTTTTTTCTGGGAGATGTTAATCAAAATTCAGAAAATATTTGATTTGATATTGAAATATGTTTGTTAACTTGTGCATACTGCTACTGGATGCTTCTGTTCGTGCTTTTCATGTTCTCTGGAGTCATTTTCTATACTGGTCCAGTGCCTAAATCCGGACACTTTTGGCGGGTTTTTGACAATAACTTTGCATTATGAAACCACACGTGCATAAAATTTTAACTGTATAATTTTAGGTTCTTTATAAATCTCTGTGCAAAACAACAAAATCGTATATAGCTGATTTCATCATAAAAGTGTCATCCGAATCGGGCCAGTAAAAGCTGTCAAAATCGACCTTCAGAGTGCTTAAATATTCGGACACAATTTGGGTATGAAATGCAACGAATAAGTGCACCCAAAAATAACAATGAACACGACTTTGTTTGAAATAAAGCAGTCAAATGCAGTCCTGTAAATACATACATACATCTCCGTTCGATTGAAGTTTTATTTCCTGTTAATCACGTGATCATATGGACTAGTTTCTAATTTAAAATATAACTGCTAAATATAACAATAATATAATACGCAGTAAAGTTTACCTGATCGAAAATTAATGTTTACAAGTTTACAACTATTCTTACCGACATGTGCAGATTCTGTCACTCTCGTTATACTTTTTGACGCAACTACGGGGATCACTATAATGACGCCGTGCCGATTTTACCTAATGAATTGCTTCCCTTGTCTGCAATTTCTCTATTGAATTAAATAATATATAACAGAAATCGGTTTAATCTTATTGATAAATACAGAGGGTAGTACAGAATTCTAAAACTTGTTTTAACATCAGTTTCGATCAACAATGAAAAAGAGTCAAAATATTTTTCTTATTAAATCAGTACCTTGTCGCACCTCAAATAACCGGCGCGCGCTGTATGACGTCATCCCCCACGACACACACTGTTTACTTTTAGCGGTGCGGATATTTGAAGGTAATTTTCTCTGGAAATACTTACATTCATACACTGTTGTTGACAACTGGTCATCAAAGCTTTCGTTTGCGTCGATCCTGTTCATTCCAGTAAAAAAATCACGATCGTAAAGCATTTTTAACGGTGTCCGAATTATTAAGCACTGTCCGGATTTAGGCACTGGACCAGTAGGCATTTAACTCTGGGATATTTTGTGATTAATCTGTGTATGGGATCTGGGCTCTTTTTTGACATTTATCAGACTTCTGTTGTCTTTTTGTTTAATGATAACAATGCATTTATTATGAAATATCAAAGGATCAATTATTTAGGAATCTCTAGGTGCTAATTATGGTACTGTTAACTCGTCTGATATTACTTCTCTTAGTTTTGATTATTCGCGTGTTTTTGAACTCAATTGAGGAAAGTGTAACATATTTTTTATGAGTTAAATTGATACTTTATGTGACAGAAAGTGTGTTATTACAACTGTGAAATAGATACTGGTAGATGTATCAAAAATGTGATTTAACCCACCAACAAATATTCGCTATTGTTTCAAAAAATGAAAAGGACTTTACTAAATAATCATTTTACTTTTCGAAAAGAGTGAAAGAGACTATAGACAAAACCAACAATGACAATAATGTAAGTATAAAATATACATCTATTGTTGATTGTTAGTTCATATTTTATGACTAATTAAGGTTTAGCAGTATATCACAAAATAACAGATTTTTTAAGTAAATGAACAGCATCTTGACGCACAACTTATCTGTCCAATACATGCTTTACTGTTCTGTCCCACAGTGTTGGATACTTAAAATATTCTTAATGAGTTGTCCCCCTTTGAAAAAGAATGTCATTTGTAAAGAAATAGGTAAGAATATGAGTAATATTATGTTTGTAATAATGACAGATTAAACAAATGGTTAAAAACCTTCATTGCATGCTTTTGGAAGTGTTGTTGATTTCTGGGCCCCGGTTTTGAATATTTAAAACATGCTTACCGTTTCCAAAGACAACAGAACGGTAATTAAAAATGTACCGGAATCGTAAAGTCATCACATCTGAAACAATGCAGTTAGTCGTCGTGTAATGCTTTTATGCAAGAATAGTGACAATACACGTATGTTTTGTGTATCAACGTCTGTAGAAGCCCTTGGGATATGTTTGTGACCTCGACCTTTCGTCCCGGTCACAAACAATCCCGCGGGCTTCGGCAGATGTTAATACACAATAAAACGTGCACTATCCCTACATTAACTCATTTCTCAAGAGAAAAAAAACAGAATGCATTTCTTTGTTGTTTTCTGTTGATCAAGTTTATAAGGTTTGTGAACTGATTCATCTGTGTAAATGTTATTTAATGATCTAATTGATAAATCAAACTTATAATTGTAGATTTGAATACTAAACAAATTGTTACTAAAAGAATTTTAACCAACTAGATATGAAATGGCTGATAAATGACAAGCTTTATGTAAACGATTATTATACCGTTCTAAGCAACAGATAAGAAACAGTACATGCATATATTGTATATTCACTTTATTATCATTTCTGTACTTTTGACTTCTTGTCTTAATTAAAGACCACGTACAGAATATTGCTCAAAGGTTTATGCGAACTCGGGTGTTAATCTGTTTTGGCCCATCAAGAACTCTGGAGATGTTATCAAAAAGCTAAAAAACAAACACTTTAAATGTTCGAAGATAAGTACTTATATGATTTTTCTACTCTTTATACTAATTTACCACATAATCTTATTAAATACAAACTTGTAGCCTTAATTGAGAAAACATTTGCAAGAGAAAACGTTAATTATCTGGCTTGCAATGAAACTAGAGCATTCTTTTCTAACAGGTCATTTAAGAGATACAACCTATGGAGTTGTGATCAGGTTTGTGAAGCTCTAAATTTTCTACAACATAATATATTTATCAAATTTGGCAATAAAACTTACAGACAAGTAATTGGTATCCCGATGGGAACCAACTGCACCCCCTCATTGCTGAGTTATTTTTATACTGTTATGAACGAGATTTCATGCTTAGTTTATCGATTGAGTCACAATTCGAAATTATTGAAGCTTTTAATTGAACCTCAAGGTATATTTATGATATTTTAAATATGGACAACCAATATTTCTCAGAAATTGTGAAATATATTTACCCTAAAGGGTTACAGCTTAACAAGGCTAATACTTTAGATTTAGAAGCGTCATTTCTGGATTTAAATTAAAGACTTGTGAATAATAATCTAGAAACGAAAATAAATAATAAAAGGGACGAGTTTAATTTTGAAATTGTCAACTTTCCCCATCTTGATGGAAATGTCCCTCGAGCAACATCATACGGGGTCTATATTTCACAGCTTATTTGTTTTGCAAGATAGATGATTTTAATGACAGAAATTTTCATATCACTAAGAAATTGTTACAACAGGGTTACCGTTATCATAAGCTACGGAAAGCTTTTAGGAAATTTTACCACAGATCGTCTGAACTGTTAGAAAAATACTATACGCCCCTTAAAACACTTTTAAAACTTGGACTTACACACCCGGAATACTATGGAGATGTAGTTTATAAAATGCGGAAAATTAAACATACCCCATTATTTTAATCATTTTTTTTTAAATTGGTTAAAAAGTTTATCAAAAGAGGATACGATACGATGCGAAAATCGCGAAGCACAGTGCATGTTTAGTGATTGATCCCTCTACAGTTAATTGCTACGCTTTCCTATTTAAAGGTGCGATGACTAATAAAGTGTAGGACTCAATGATGCTAAATCCTACATACAACGGACGGAGGGAGTTGATTTTTGTCTTACAGTTTTCTTTGTCGTGCCCTTAAAAGTTAGGCTTTTGTTGCTCTGACTTCAGACAAGTTGCTGAGTACATTTGTGTAATTGTACCTTAAATTTACATTAATTTTATGTTTTGCTTTATTTATCTGTTACTTTTGCACTAATGTTAGAGCCTTTCTCAGCGGGGATTTTATTTACATTGTGTTGTTTAACTTGTTGATAATAGGGTAAGTGCGAGGTTGGCATGCCCTAAACGCGTTTAAACCCCCAGTTTCCTTTATTTAGCTTACTGACCGTTCCAAGGCGGTGCCCCTATTTTCATCTGGTTGTAACTGATTGTTTTGCCTGTCTTGTATTGTCTGTTGCTTATGTTTTCTTGTTTGTTGTAAGCGTTTTTCCTCCATTATCTTTGTATTATTTTCATATACGCAATTAAGTCTATTTTGGGTTATCCCTCCGACAACAATAGCACATTAAAACAACAAAATAATACAATGTTATTGCATAGGAAGCGTCGTATGAGGCCCTTTTCAAACGCCCAGGAATCTACATTTTGGTTGTTTTTATACAAAAACTATATCTCGGCAGGGGAACTCCAAACCCCCTCCCCCACCATGTTTATAGAAGACATTCCCTCCTTTTATCTCTCTCTTTTGTGCATTATGTAAAAATGAGCACAGCCCCTGATGTAAAAAAAAAACCTACCAAAATACGTTTCAACCCATGGCCCTTAACTAATCATATGTACCCTTGCAACGCATTTTGTCGCTACCAAAACTCGGCCGAATTTGCTGAGCTTCATTTCTTATAAATATGTAAGAACTCAAGACTGATTGTGAAGCCTCGATATTAGGAATACATTGATTCTTTATTGGGCGTAAATATTGAGAATTAGATTTTTTTTTCGATACAAGTTATAATATATAATCTCCGAAAAAAAGTACTCCGTGTTATTTAGAGATAAAAAACTGGCCGCACACTACAAACGTAGTACTTTTGCGAACGAAATAAGTATGTTTCGGATTACAATAGCAACACATATTTAATAGAATATTTGGATAGAATGCCATTTAGCGGTCCCCGGAAGTTTACAATGCGCATGCGCAGCAAATTGGGGGTGTAGGGTAAAGCGGGGGTGTGGGGGTGGCAGCCCCCAAATATATTCATCTAACAATAAAGTTACACCTTTTAACTTTTGATATTTAAGACATTATTAAACTACTATTATTATAGGGACCGCTAAAGTGCAAGTGCTCCGAAGATTTTAAATTAGCAATTTCTTTTTAGATTTTATTCAGTACACCATCTGCGTATAAATATAGATACTTATATTTCGATATGTGATAATGACAGCAAACCAGCATTAATGTGGATTTGTTTTAATCGTGACTGTTGCACGACCCTGTCACAGTACTACGATCAAAATAATTTGAACAGGAGTTTGATGAAGGATGATACTCAGTAGAGCCTATGTCAGTTTTTTTTTGTTTGTTTTTTGTAGTTTTACAGTGTTTTTATTGTATGCTAAACACAAAAAGGGGTTATAGGAAATATGCATAATGAATATGAGTATGACTTTGGGATTTAAATTAAAGCTAGTGTTTGTTTTATTCGCTTTGGAGATTTTTTGGCATTAGAACGTATAAGGAAGAGAGAGAATATTAAACTCTATTTTAGCCCTTACCCCGCTGAATTTCTATAACGAACTTGTCCATCTTTCACTTTGGACAGTACAATTAACTGTTAAAGGGGGTGCTTACAAAAGGATACCGACTGAATGGCGAACAGTGCAGATCATGATCAGACTGCACGGATGTGCAAGTTGATCATGATTTACACTGGCCGCAAAGATAGACTCAAACGTGTCCAGCATTATTAGGGTTAGTACGAGTAGTAACTCTAGATCACAGCAGTGTGGTTTAGATGTAATTTTGCAGTAAGTAAATGTGAAAAGAAATATCGCCTGTAGAAGACACATGAACATACTCTATTTCCCATTTGACATAGTCTATTTCCCATTTGATGCCAATTTAAACGATAGTATCGAAGACTTCCATATCTAAAAAGGTATTATTCAGTTCAGAATATTCAGTTTCTTATAAAGTATTTTTCTGTGGAAAATTATACACATGACTTATTTTATATTTAATATTCCCACCGGAATTCATTCCCGTCGGAAATATTTCCCATGGCAAATATATCCCATAGGAAATGATTCCCATAGGAACGTCCTCCCATGGCCGAAATATGGGAACGGTTTCCCATGGGAAAATATGTAAAATAATAAAATGACAAATAACTTTTTCCAAAGTCATGTTATGATGTGCCTGGTGTAGAATAAGTTTAAAAGATAATGATTTATCATTTTAAGAAACAAATATATTTCCCATGGGAAAATTTAACACATGTTCTTCCCATGGGAAAGTTATTTTCCCATGGGAAAGTTATTTTCCCATGGGAAAGTGGATTTCCCATTCAAATTCAAAATTGAAAAGTATGGCGTGCATCAGAATTTGAAGTACTTTACTTTTGCGGAAGAATTTTTAAGATAGCGTGTACAGACGTACTTGCTGTGTTTGCCACATATTGGCGTGGCAAATTAAAATTGGCGGCCATTATAAGTAAATGTCCGCGAACGATAGAATCTGACTCTAGATATTCGGACCTGTGCCTCTGTTTGAATCTGTAAAGGATTTTCTAGATGTACGGACTATTTCTATACGTCTATTAATATGTCATGTGGTGGCGCGTGCGTCTGTCTGTTCGTCATATTTCGTGCCCGGAGTATAACATAAAAAAACAATTAAGGTGTTGACCTTAACCTGGACATATAAGAAGGTGACGAAAAGACGAGTTGAGAGCGCTAAACTAGGTCGTTATGTTTCAGGGACAAATAAAGCTTAAATTTCAAATATGACGTCATGTTTCGTGTCGTAAGCATAACGTAAAAACATCCCAGCTATTAATTTTAGCCTTTGCATATAGGCGGGTGGCGTCGAGATGATATGCCGAACACATGAACCTGGTCTGTAAATCAAAGCTTAAGGTCACAAACTGAACTCAGAGTTTAAATCTGTAAGTCATGTTGCGTGTCCGGAGCATAACTTACAAAAACTATTAAAGGTATTGATTGAAACTTAATGTAAGTGAAGATGAGACGATGTGAAAAGAACAATAATCTACATTACTCAACCCGTGACCCGCATTCAATCCCCACCTAAAATGAATTTTCAGTTCCTTGTGCCTTCATATCACGCCATCACCGATGCAATCGCCCTACCGTCCCCTCCCGAACCCACACCTACCGCGTCCCATACAAACACCAAAACATTTTGATTTTAAATTTACTTCCTTGTGCACATTTTTCATTGACCGCAAAATGTGACTAATTGCCTGGTAATAATCCAACGATCGACTGATTAGTAATATCAACGTGCAATTTTATAGATATATAAAGCTATTTGTTATCACTTAATCAAATATTAAATGATCACTAAGCATATAAAAAATATAATATTATAGAATATAAATTCTTGATTACGGACCACAAACTAATAGATATTCTTTTTGCAGTTGATTGTTCCTTTCGATACAAATCATCTTATATAATATCTTATATCATAATTATGCTTATTTGCTTATGTGGTCTTACAACAGCTGTTTGATTAGATTGCAGACCGCAACATTTCAAATTTGGAATACTCGGGATCTAATGATAACGATTCTTTGACAAGTAAGTTTGTTTTTGTTTTACAAATAAAATAATAAGCTAGTCTTTATTTATTTAACATTGCACCGACACAATTATAGGTCATATGGCGACTTTCCAGCTTTGATGGTAGAGAGAGACCCCATGTGTCCCTCCGTGCATTGTTTCATCACGAGCGGGCACCTGGGATAAGCTCGACAAAGTATAGATTAAACACAATAGTTTGATTTTATCCCCTTATGTTAATTCCAATGAAATGGTGGAACCTTTATGATGAAATCAATTTTCCGTTTGTTTGTTTGTTTTTTTTTAGTTGTTTTTTTTCTTCTTTCTTTTTGTTGTTTTTGTTTTTGTTTTACACGGGGGAGGAAGTGTTTCACGAAGGATGGAGTTCTTCTGATAACCTGTCATGTTTTCTTCTGATAACTGTTACGGAGGTCCTGGAAAACGTTACAGAGTTCTTCTGATGTCTGAATGACGAGCCAAGGAATCGGTGGATAAAGTTGTATTTATTTATCTTTAAATAGAGAGAATGGGGTGTAAAACTAAAGTTTGATGATCAAGGTTGCCTGATGTCTTGTGCAATGCGTCAGAAAGAAACTGTTTAGTCTAATAATCAGCGCCATTTCTTTGAAATAAAGACATTTTGAGTAAAACAACCACATCGTTTGCTTATTCATACATATTATTCTTCGTATTCACGTTCTTCATCCTTACCACATGCAATAGAATAATTTTAGCGCAAAGTTGCAATCATAAACCACTTTCTAACAATTTTATGCCCGATTTTTCAAATGTTACGGAATTCAGGTGATAACTCTGAAGATGACACAGAGTTCTTATGATAACTTTTATTACTGCCAGGGTGTTTCTTGAGCTATGTTAAGATACTTTTTAGCTAATTTAATTATTTACAAAGGGTGTTAATGATGTTCTAACGTAATATATGTATCCAAGGCACAGTATTGTGGTTATATCATGTACGGCATGAGTCTTTCGTAAAGTTTAAAACTATGTGCAGTATAATGACATATATAGTAAAATACGAATAGATAATATATGCAGTAAATTGAATTTTTTCGTTCTATCAATGGATGTGTCAATGTTCGTGAACAACGGTTTATTGGTTTCCGTTTTGATTGATCACTGAATTGAAATCAAATCCGTTATCTTAGGGTACATCTATTTGCTGCATTTGCAGAGGCTATCTTTTTCTGAAGTGGTTTATCGGAATAATATGTATGACTACTGTTGTCATCGCATGCAATTCAATTGCTTGTCTAGTTATGCATATTCCTATTATGACCTTTACGTTGAGTTAATATGTGGTAGGTTGAAAAGGCCAATATGCTAGGTAAAGCTTTAGATAATTGTCCTTTGTTTCAGGATGCGACAGTCAGATGTAAATACTGTCACAGAAGATTCCTGACGTCTGAAGCAGTTGCTCATGTTGTAAATATTCATCCTGAAAGGAAAGTCGCTATTACAACATTGAGGCCATGTGGCAAATTTAAAACAACTGTTTATGCACAGTCTTGGTTGGTGTATTTATTCTTTTTAATTTTTGTACAGGACTTTCTGTAGTATCTTTCATCACTTTGCACTCTCAATTTCAATTAGTATCCAATACCTCTCTCAATGACATTTGATAATGTTTATTCACAACCTGTTTCAAAATGTTTCTATTTATTGCATTGCTTCAAGACTCTTATATCTTAATGAATCATACGTAACAATATTATTTATTTTAGATATGCAAATCAATATTTGTTTTGTTGAAATATGTCATTGTTTTTTTTTCCTTCATATAATACTGTATTCATGTATAATCAGTTATGTCATGAAAAAATATGTAATTGTACCAATAAAGAAAGGACAACCGTAAGCTGATATAGCTTTCTGTCCAATTCCTTAATTAATGTTTTGTAAATGTTTCATGTATTACTGAAATAAAATATGTTTAAACTAATGTCTGAGCTAGATAAAGCATTACAGTCTGCAGTTGATGAAATAGATACAAAGGATCGATTATGGAGGATCGCTCAACACAGAAGAAACACCACAATGAAGCTGGGGGTACGTAATTTAAATTTAAACTATATGAAAAAAACATTTAGTTGGAAGTGTTTAATCAAATAATTAAGAAATGTCTTTCACTATCGACTCGTACATTGCACAAGATAATGCTAAAATGTGTATGCTCAAAGTTGTCTTCTACTAATACTATGTTTATATTCAGAAAATGTATGTATTGTTTTCAGATTTAGATACCATTCCTTCAGAAAAGGATCTAGATAAGATTGCACGGGCAATAGGACGTAATTGGGAGTTACTTGGCCCTTACCTTGGACTTACTCAAACGGTGATTGACCATATAAAAATGGACAACGATACTTCGCAAAAACGGATATATCAAATGTTATACAACTGGAGGGAAGATAACAGACCAAATGGCACTAAACGAAACCTTTTTACAGCCTTTAGAAATCAACCTTCCACGACAATTGACTGGGAAACACTTGGTATACTTTTTACCGTCATTAAAAGTTTCAAAATATGATCTTAGCAGTACGTAACAATGTACAGTTTACTTCTACAAATACTGTAATTTCCATTTATTTATACAACAAAACGGTTTGAATAGAAACTACTTAAATGTACATTAAAACATTTCCATGTCATCTATACCGATAATTTTTTTTTGTTGCATTTCAGATCTTTATAAAAAAAAACAAATCTAACATTCATCTACATTTGAGGCTTTGACGTTATTGTTAATGCAATAAACTAAGAATTGATTATAAATTTCAGGGTTATCTTTCCCTGATGCGCCAAAATACAAGCCAAGAGAAGAAGAAAGTAAGTACATATTATCAAGGGCGAGTAATTATGGATTTTAAATAATACCAGTAACGCTTAGTTCTTCTTGTAAGACATTTAACCCTTACTCTGCTAAATTTCTATAATGAACTCGTCCAGCTTTCAATTTAGACTACCATTAACTGTTAAGAGGTCATACTGACTGAATAGTGAACAATGCGGATCTTGATCATATTCTACACTGGTCACAAAATGCAGAATCAATCGCGTGATAAAAGTTAAACGAGAATATTATTACTTAAATAGTAAGCGTTAAAGTCAAATATATATATAGTTAGGAAGCGTTAATAGAAATTTTGAAATACTCAATATATTTGCCTTTAATTGGGTTAATAAAATTAAGATTTTTTTCCAGAACAAAATGTTTTCAAATAAACAGGGTAAAATATATGTTTGTTTTTTGTCTAACATATTTTCATTCTTTTCTTAATTGCATCTCTTGTTTTGACGTTTAAGATAACGGAAACGCTAGCACTTAATGGCTAGCACTTAATGTGATGGAAACATCGGCAAAAATGTAGTAAATGGTATAGTTTACCAGCAGAGAGTAACAGGCAACTGTCTTTTGATATCAAGGTTATCAGGTCGAGATTAATATGGGTTGTAACCTCACCCCTTCCGCCTATATCTGCCGAGCCTCATAACATTGATATCAAAAGACAGTAGTATGTTAGTCTATTTATCATGAAACCCGTATATAAACCGCCCGAGAGCAACGTATGACCTTAACTAATTTCATAGAAATTGACTTCTGCAGCAAAAATAAATAAATTCATATTTTACGGATTCGAAAATTCACCCGCTCCTGAAATATCTGAACGAAACATACGGCAACCATGTTGAATTCAGCTTAGATAACGTCTATTGACTTTCTGATATTTTTTTAACAATCCAACAATAAACACAACTTCAATATGCGTGTTAATCAAAATTCGTCCTATTGAATAAATCAAAGCATGCTTTCAACATTTTACACAATTGACTCATATACAACATACTTGTCCCTAGCGCTGAAAATTTATTTTCCAATTTCAGTCAGGACACTTCAATTTCTAAATTTACACTGTTCCAAGAATTATTATTAACACGAATACTTTTATTTCTACTAACCAAATTTAATGCCTTAAGGAGGTAGGTTACCTTGTTACCAGGGTAAATTCAAATTAGTTTAACCGCAGCAATTTTTTGTATTTCGTGTAATTTAATGTTTTAACAGCTACAAACTCAGTTTCGTTTAAATCCTTCAAGTACAATTTTTATCCAGGTTTGAAGTACATGACCCTCCAAAGATATTTTATATTGAAAAGGGAAGGAAAATACGGATATTTAACACTTTTCAGTGTATTTTGGTTTCATTGTTTTCCGTAGAAGTCTGCACAATTGATAATTTTACTAGTATGCACGTTAGCTTTCTGATATAAGTTTAAAATGTATATGTCGCGGGGCTCTTGTTTGCATGGTAACGCATGTTCTCTCATTTTTAAACAATTATGTATGAAAACGGGTTTTTCGACGGTTTCCGAGCCATTCTGTTAATTGCCAACATGAATTATTTTGGTAATATTATTTAGCAAAATACCAAGCACTTTACATGCCTTAAATCACAAATCAAGAATGCAAAATAAGTATAATCATGTCTTAAGTGTATTATAAACCTTTCGAAGAAT
>NW_026463805.1:0-70134 GCF_021730395.1 Mercenaria mercenaria
ACTCTGACCTACAAGTTGTCAATGGCCATGAGTGGTACATACCCCATCATGGTGTTTTTCACCCAAAGAAGCCAGGCAAGCTTCGAGTAGTTTTTTTGATTGTAGTGCTGTGTTTAATGGACAAAGTTTAAACAATCACCTTCTACAAGGTCCTGACTTAACAAACACCCTTATTGGAGTCCTCTGTCGCTTTCGCATGGAAAAGGTTGCATTTGCGTGCGACATTGAACAAATGTTTCATCAATTTAGAGTCGCCGAGAAAGATCGAAACTACTTGAGGTTCTTTTGGTGGTCAGATAGTAGTATGAAACAACCTGTAGTGTATCGTATGTGTGTTCACCTATTCGGCGCCAGTTCTTCCCCCGGTTGCGCAAATTTTGGGTTTAAAACAGATTGCCAAGGACAATGAACTTGAGTTTGGAGAAGAAGTAGCTAACTTCTTGCGACACAATTTTTATGTGGATGATGGACTCAAGTCTGTTCCTTCTGTCGAAGAAGCTATTCGCATGATAGATTCTAGTCAGGCAATGTGCAAAAGGGGCGGTGTTAGATTGCACAAATTCTTAAGCAATTCTAAGGAAGTTATAAGTCACGTGTCACCAGAAGACAGGGCTAGTGGACTTGCAGATTTTGATATTCTTACTGATAGTTTTCATGTTGAAAGAACATTGGGCGTTCAATGGTGTATCGAGTCTGATTGCTTTCAGTTCAGAATAGTCTTGAGTGACAAACCTTTAACCAGAAGAGGAGTTCTGTCCACGGTTAGCTCCGTATATGACCCTTTGGGATTTATTTCACCAGTTATCCTTGTAGGCAAGCAGATACTGCAGCAGCTATGTGCACAGAATGCAGACTGGGATGATCCAGTTCCTGACAACTTAAAATCAAAATGGGAGCAGTGGAGAAATGAGCTTAACATTCTTGGGTCACTTAGAATAAGCAGATGTTTTAAGCCTAAGGAGTTTGGTGAAGTCATATCTGCTGAAATACATCACTTTTCAGATGCAAGCATGGACGGCTATGGTCAGTGTTCATACCTCAGATTAATTGATAACAAGGGCCAGGTCAATTGTTCTCTTCTTATGAGTAAGGCTAGAGTTGCACCACTCAAGCCTATCACTATTCCTCGTCTTGAGCTGGCTGCAGCTGTTGTCTCAGTAAAAATTAGCGTCTTATTACGACAAGAGTTACAATTTCCAGATGCACTTGAGTATTTTTGGACTGATAGTAAGGTAGTTATTGGTTATGTTGGGAACGATTCACGGAGATTTCATGTGTATGTAGCTAATCGTGTCCAACAGATTAGAAGTCACAGTGATCCATCCCAGTGGAGGTATGTTGAGTCAGAACTCAGTCCTGCGGATATTGCATCAAGGGGTTCATCGGCTTATGCCCTTGTACACAAGTCCAATTGGTTTAAAGGCCCAGATTTCTTGTGGAATATTCAACTTCCACCTATCGAAAATGTAATCCCGCCTTTGTCAGATGATGATAAGGAGCTAAAAAAGGCTCATACATTCAGAACCTTCGGTGCTTCTACCAATCTAGGGGAAATCTGTTCGCGTTTCGAGTATTTCTCTAGCTGGAGACGATTGAAACTTCAGTTGCTCTATGTCTTAAGCACATTGTCTGTCTTAACAAACGTGTTAGGTCGTCCAAAGCTGAACAGCCGATTGCTCAGACTGAGGGAGAGGCGAGTTGTCAGTCTGCCGTATCAGTGGACGATTTGTTAGTAGCAGAACAAATCGTTGTCAAGGCTGTGCAAGCGGATGCATTTTATGAAGTAATTAAAACTCTCCGTAACCTAAATGTGTCGGACAAGTTGTCTGATCACGAGATATTAAAGTTAGGAAAATTTGCTTTGAAGGGAAATTCTCCCATATTTCGCTTAGATCCTTTCCTTGATCAGTTTGGACTTTTGCGTGTTGGTGGTCGTATAAAACGGGCTGAGCTGACATTTGGTTTTTAAGCACCCTGTTATTCTTCCCAAAAGAGGACACGTTACCGAACTCATTATTCGTCACTTTCACGAACATGTCCATCACCAGGGAAGAGGAATAACTATCAACGAGATCCGTTCCAGTGGTTTTTGGATTGTTAATCTCAATTCGAGAGTTTCGAGCTACATTTCTGGTTGCGTAGTATGTAAGAGGTTGCGTGGAACTACACAAGTTCAAAAAATGGCTGACTTGCCAATAGACAGGCTCCAACCTGCTCCTCCTTTTACATACAGCGGAGTTGACTACTTTGGGCCCTGGTATGTCAGGGAAGGCCGCAAACAACTTAAAAGATACGGGGCCATATTTACATGCTTATTATGTAGAGCAGTTCACATTGAGGTAGCGTCTTCTCTTGATACGGACTCATTCATTAATGCCTTGCGCAGGTTCTTGTCAATACGTGGTCCAATTCGAGTACTTAGGTCGGATAGGGGCACCAATTTTATTGGTGCAGCTCGTGAATTAAGAGAGGCTGTTTCAGAAATGGACGATGACCGTGTAAGTCAGTATTTACTTGAATCAAATTGTGACTATGTTGTTTTTAAAACAAACGTTCCGTCTGCCAGCCATATGGGCTGAGTATTGGAACGTCAGCTAAGATCAATTCGAAATGTCCTTAGTTCCCTGATGTATCAGAATGGGTCTCAACTGGATGATGAAGGTCTCAGAACCTTCATGTGTGAAGCTGCGGCAGTGGTTAACAGCAGACCCTTAACTGTAGAAAACCTCAATGACCCATTGTCACTGGACCCCTTAACGCCAAATCACTTGTTAACCATGAAATCTAGTGTTGTCTTATCACCTCCTGGTCAGTTCGAAAAGTCTGATCTTTACTCTCGGAAACGTTGGAGGCGTGTTCAGTATTTAGCTGATGAATTTTAGAATCATAGTTACAAAACTTGCAAGCCAGAAGCAAATGGGTTAAACCAGAACAGAATCTTTCTGTGGGAGATGTAGTTCTAGTCAAGGATGACAATGTCCCAAGATGTCAGTGGTCGCTTGGTCGTGTAAGTCAGGCGGAACCAGATCAAGATGGCCTTGTCAGAAAGGGAACAGTTGCTGTTGGTGATTCCTCTCTTGGTAAAGATGGAAGGCGTAACAAAAAAAAATCTGGAAAGTAGATCCCTCGGAAGCACCGAAAGCAATGCAAACAGTGAAAATTGCAGACTCGGTTTGATTGAGTCTGTTCATGGGCAGTAATGGAAAATGCAACACTGCCCACGCCCCCTAGCACCGGCTTAAGCAGTATTCAATCTTCAAATCTAAATGAGTTGAAATCAATGATCCCGAAGGACCAGAAAATATAACAACACTGAGATGAAGTCGGGGCGACTTTTAACGGCCGCCACACAGCACTTAACACCCGCTGTTGTGAAGTAAATAAAATCTGGAAAGTAGATCCCTCGGAAGCACCGAAAGCAATGCAAACAGTGAAAATTGCAGACTCGGTTTGATTGAGTCTGTTCATGGGCAGTAATGGAAAATGCAACACTGCCCACGACCCCTAGCACCGGCTTAAGCAGTATTCAATCTTCAAATCTAAATGAGTTGAAATCAATGATCCCGAAGGACCAGAAAATATAACAACACTGAGATGAAGTCGGGGCGACTTTTTACGGCCGCCACACAGCACTTAACACCCGCTGTTGTGAAGTAAATAAAATCTGGAAAGTAGATCCCTCGGAAGCACCGAAAGCAATGCAAACAGTGAAAATTGCAGACTCGGTTTGATTGAGTCTGTTCATGGGCAGTAATGGAAAATGCAAAACTGCCCACGCCCCCTAGCACCGGCTTAAGCAGTATTCAATCTTCAAATCTAAATGAGTTGAAATCAATGATCCCGAAGGACCAGAAAATATAACAACACTGAGATGAAGTCGGGGCGACTTTTTACGGCCGCCACACAGCACTTAACACCCGCTGACCTTGTTGGAACGACCAATCCATAAATTGGTGTTATTGTGAACCGGGATAATTCCCCATCGGGAAGCCTTTTTTAATTGTTGTGCGCAATAAATGAATCGGTTTTTCAAGTTTTGAGAAACAGTGCTATGTCGCAATTGAGAAATATTGCCTTTCTTTTAAATTCAAGTTTTAGGTTTATGTTTATGTAATAAGTCCCTCTCCAGATTCATTTGGGGGTTTTTTGCTCATATTGTAATTCTGTATACTTAAAATTAATTTGTCTGTAATCAGTTGATGTATGGTTCAGATGTGATGCCTTATGTGAATGCTTCGAAACTTTTAAGATTTAATAAGCAATAATTGCTGCAATGATGTTATCACTTTAAGGGTTTCTACTTTAACTCTAGGTTATGTAATTTATATCCCTATATATATATATATATATATATATTTTTTTTTATTGCCTTGGAAAATTAGGAAACCTAATTTTGGGGAGCCATGTAACTGACTGTCATAAGATGACAACGATAATATCCGTTATTCATTGAATATTTAGGTCAAATAGATTACCTCCCTTTTTACGTTGCTCCGCCATTTGCAGAATTTTAGGCGCAAATAGATAGAATACTCAGTTTTTCTTAAATATAAGGTGCTTAAATATGTATAGGCCTAAAGAGGTATATTTTAGTAGTCCTTAATAAAATATCACGTTGTTTTTGTAGAATCATAGTTATTAAATAGTTTTTTCGTTGAATTTACATATAGAATGTCATACTCTGTTTTCGCGGTTTTCTAAATTTCGGATAGATATTTTTGAAAAGAATTAAAGGAAATCACTCCTTAATAGGCATCACTTACAAAATACATCCAAGTATAATTCTGACTATTATTGCGTAATTCAAATAGTATTTTGTGATGTAAGTTTTGCATACCAATTGTACTGATGAGAAACTGAATTCTTGTATGTTTTGAATTTCAGTTTGACGTAGACAACCGAATAAAGAATGAATAAGGTCTTCAGTCTGTCTTGGGTACTAATATTTCACCTTATATTTCGCTAAGTGTTGTAATCGTATCCGACAACACTTACACATTACTTTGAAATAAAAATAATAAGATAACTGTACCTAATAATGAGAAATGTAGTTACCCGTCATTTAATTATTAATGGAAATGTCTTTCTTTTCCCCTTGTATGTACTTAGTTTAAAATAAGAATACCAACTATTTCAAATCATATTTCCCCGAATAATTTCAGATTTACTACTGTTTTGGTCCTCTACTGTTCTGGGTGCAGGTAAGAACAAAAGATTGAAATCCACTGTGCAATTCAACCGATTAGATATAATGCATAAAAAGTGTTGTTAATATTCAAGGTTTAGCCAAATGTCGATTAACAGTTATACTCCAAATGGATAAGTATTACACTAAATATAGAAAATGTTCCTATATAATTAGTAGTTTATAGGTGTAAATATGTAGCAAATTAGAAAAACAAAGTCGGCTTTTTAGCTTGGTTTGGTTAAAAAAGGGTTAGACCAAAAACTTACTAATGCGTATATTTCATTCATTTGATTATAGAAACAGATATACTTAAATATTAGAAATGACTATGTTGAAAAGACAACTTCTCTGATCTTTAAAGAAGTTGGTATGTCACTGGTTTTAGCCTGTATTAAAAGTCTAAAAAGGTAAATGGATTAAAGGGAAATTGTGGAAGCTAAGCATGATTTTAATACTTCGAAGTATCAATACTGAAATTTCGCTTCCCATTTACTTAAACTAGCCGAGGGTCTTAATCTCCCGGAATAAAAGAGAGTCATGTGCTCTTTAGTATGATAGTACAATTTATCTGAAAGAAGGTTTTCAAGAGCAAACCATAACAGCTTCTTTCCTCTCAAAATGCATTCAAAGCATAGGATTATATCCATGTTACTTGTCTGTGTATAGTTCAACAACAAGGTCCCTATACGTAATATAATGCTTAATAATAATCGCAAGTATGAAGCAACAAGTGAGTTCTAATTTGATGCTGGCTTTTTCAGGTAACCCGCTTACAGTTTTGCAACCCATCTTACAGTTTGTTGCAGATTTTTGTTTCATGACAGGCACTGTCTGTATTACACGTAATATGGCAAAGTACTTTCGGAAACTGCAAGGTAAATGCTCCAAGATGTGTACAACAAGCACTTTTTGTTACGTTATCATTGTCAGTTATACATTTAATTATTGTTTGCAAACGAAGTCATCCTAAATATGAGCAAGTAACATCAGCATTATTTTGTGTAATAGTTATTACGTACCAAATCCCGCTTTTTATTGTAATTCTGAGGTAATGTATAAATACATAAATCTGTATGCATGCATGTATTGATGTATACATATATGCATATATACCGTATGTTAAGTGAATTTTAATTTGAATCACTATTATTTTAAATGTGTAGTAATTATTGTAAACTGTGATAGTATTATGTTTTAGTAGTCTCTTATAACTCTACTAAAGAGTGGCAAAGTACATGTATATATAGAATTTTATCATGTCTTTAATATTGGTTTGTGTACTTTGATGAGACTTTAATAAACAATAAAATCTAAAAAGATACATGACATTATTGAGAATAGCGGCTTGGTAAACTCGTTAATTTTGTTAGAATGCAATAATATCTAAAGCTATAATATAGCTATCAATCGTAGAAGTAGCAGAGGAGCAGAAGTGGCGGTAATAATAACAATAACAGTAATAATAAATTATAAAACGTTTGTTGTGAGAAAATTATGGTGTTACAAGATATTTCTTTTCAATCAAGATGAGTGCATAGCAAGATCATGTTAAAATATTACCAATCTGTTGTATTGTTGCTTTTATACACATTAATTCAAGGCTATGTTTAATATGTCTATTATAATGAGAGACACCTCTTGATTACTCAAAACTATGCCATTTAAGATTGATTAAAAGTACTATCTGGTCTTCTTTTCTCCATTTCAGATACCATTTCAAACAGAATGACTGAGATAAGCATCTGTTAAAAATAAAAAACAAAATAAAACAAAGGCAAAAAAGAAAAAAAAACAAGAAACAAACAACAACAAGAAAACAAGAGATGATTTTTAAAAATGCATTTAATTTTTTTTTTATTGAATAAGGTAAATAAATATATCCATCAAACAACAATCTCCACTTTTAAAATAGGATTTCAGACTATGATATGTGACTCACTTATTTTCTTTGTCAATGATTTCAAAGGATCTTCTTATAATTTTATTACATCTTAATAAAATCTGAAAAGTAGATCCCTCGGAAGCACCGAAAACAAGGCAAACAGTGAAAATTGCAGACTCGGTTTGATTGAGTCTGTTCATGAGCAGTAATGGAAAATGCAACACTGCCTACGCCCCCTAGCACCGGCTTAAGCAGTATTCAATCTTCAAATCTAAATGAGTTGAAATCAATGATCCCGAAGGACCAGAAAATATAACAACACTGAGATGAAGTCGGGGCGACTTTTTACGGCCGCCACACAGCACTTAACACCCGCTGTTGTGAAGTAAATAAAATCTGAAAAGTAGATCCCTCGGAAGCACCGAAAACAAGGCAAAAAGTGAAAATTGCAGACTCGGTTTGATTGAGTCTGTTCATGAGCAGTAATGGAAAATGCAACACTGACTTGTTGCTTGATAAAAATGTACAATAATTTTATTTCAGCATCAAATTGCACTGATAACAAAAATATGGACTGCGAAACATTGGACAAACTGTTCGATGTATGCGACGACATACATAATGCAAAAACTGTTTGCAGGAACTTCTGTAATTTATGCTCATTAGGTTAGTCCCATAAAAGTTGATATGTCTAGAAAAAAATGCTAAAATGTTATGCCATCATCCACTATTTCATTGGATGCGGTATAGTTCAATGCGTTAACACATCGAGTGTTCTAGTTAATGGGTACTTGTATATTTGAATTTGCCAAATGCAGTAAAAGGGAACTTAATATATAAATACAAAATAAAAGTATAGTGTATAATGATATGTATTTCATACACATATTTTCAAAATATTTATACACTATATCCAGTTGATGGAAATTGGGCTGAATAGACTTCCTGGTCAAGTTGTGACGTCACATGTGGACAAGGAAAATATACAAGAATCAGAACGTGTACCGATCCTGCACCAGCGTACCAAGGTTTGGATTGTGAAGGAAACGCTATCGATACAAAACCTTGTGTGAAGCCACTTTGTCCAGGTGACCATACTTAATAAGACCGAAATTTTCACACGATTTCACATTACAACTAGCTATTTCATTTATGCATGTGAGGTAATAACCTTGAGGAATATCTTTCACTATCATTCACTCTCTATCGTATACAAATATAATGAATTAATAAATTAGATTTCACGTAGAAATCCACTATAACTGAACGTAGCTTATATCTAAACTCTTCATTTATCGCAAGATATCTATGAATCTATTGAAATTTGATTTAACAATATTTCAGTACATGGCGGATGGTCAGATTGGTCCAACTGGGGATCGTGCCCGATTACTTGTGGAATAGGAATACAGAAACGATTCAGAAACTGTTCTAATCCATACCCTTTTAGGTATGGGGAACATTGTTTCGGAAACACAGTAGATATGAGAATTTGTATTGTATATGAAATATAATTTTCCACAAATTGAACACGCTCATACTGTCTCGGGCTTATTTGATGATAAAGTAGCCGAGCCACTCGCATGTGAAATAGTAAATACACTTCACATCGATTAATGTTTTTACAAATTCAGATGGTGCATGGACAAAATGGAACAGCAGGGGTACATGCAGTGTTTATAACGGAGCTTTACGTAAACGGTCAAGATCGTGTTCAAAGAACCGATTTTCTCTTTTTGGAAAAACATGTGAAAGAGATTTGACACAGATTCAGATGTGCAGCAGACGAGAATGCCGTAAGTATCTATGCAAGATTTAATAATGGAGAGATAATATGCGTATCCTCCGTCCTGCGAATAACATTGTACAAATATTTAAGAACATCACAATGTGTTTTCACAAGCAATACCATTTGAGTAAGCATGGTTCTGGGGTATAAATTATTTTGCTTGAATTAAACCCATCCTAATTTGTCACTGCATAAATTTGGCTTTGTTATATGAAGAAGATAAATAAAATGATTATGTAGCATTAAGAGTTCAGTTTATTAGTATATCTGTAATCTGTAGGTTTCTGCTCGCTCCTAGCTGCATAAAACGGCGTTTTGAAATGAGTTTCGAAATCTTAATTCTACGTTGACTGCATGGAATCCGCTTTCATGAGGTGTTTAGATATCGGTTATATCATGGGAGCGGTAAACAGTGTAAAAGAATGATAGCGCATCGAATCATCGTTATTGTTGCGTACATACTAATATAAACATGAAAAATGATACAATTTGATACAAAGAAATCGGAGGTGTTTTGCCTATAACCCCTTTCAGGACCTAACAGTATTGTCACCATTTTACAGTTTCGTTATTTAACAAATGTTATTCGTAAGAAAATGGGACAGACATGGTTAACTGCGATGAACTGTGTGATAATTTTTTTTAGTGCCGCTTACATCATGCAGCAGTAAACGAAGCTACAATTCAAGTTTCACAAACGTTGCTCTCAGAAAGAATGTTAAGTTAAGCTCTTTATATCTCAACTTTCAAGGAGACCTGATGGTAAGTTACAGATTTTTTTCCAAACTGTTTGTCAGGACAAGCCTATAAAATTGTCGGAGAGACTTATGAATAATGACTGTTTTTATTAATGCTAATCATCACCCAAACGGTACGCTCTAGGGGATATGAAACGATGAATAGCTGTTCGGTTGTAATTTATATTTAAATAATACTAATTGCAAAAGGCTATGTTTCTTTTTTTGTTAGCTTCTTGTTGACTAAACACCATTTTAACACTATTGCTGTTATTTGATGCAGGTCACTTGAATTTGACTATATTCCTAGACACTCTACCAGCACCTGCTATTTCTGAACAAGTAACTAACATCTCGATGACCGTATTGAGTGAAGGACGAACACCACCAGACGTATTCCCACCTGCTTTTATGTTTAACTCTGTACCTCAAGTTAAGATATTATTGTAGTTTTCAGGGCTTGATATTACGAAGTAAGTAATTATAATGTTTAGTATATATTTTAAGGTTGATGGTAACCGAACTACATTCATGCATACAAACTTTGATGCAAATCCTTACGCAATGATTGATTTGGGAGACACATATCTGGTATATTCCATCTACATCGTCAATCGTAAAGATTGTTGTCGTACGTATATCATAATAATAGAGAGTCGTTTTTTCTTTCTTGCTGATTTATTTGTTACAAATGTATCGTTATATGTTTATGTAATAACACAGGACACTCAAAACGTCCTGCTGATATTTCGTTGTTTGCTAATTGTATCCTGCTTTCTATTATTTCAAATAAGTTTGAAATCCACAGCTATAAATGTGCGTAGACAGTGCAAAAGTACACCATATGCATTAACATTCTAATTAGTTTCAGAACGGAAAGTTTTAAATTTTTACTGTAAATGCCAAATCACATCAGTTGCTTTAAAAGTACGATTCATTACTATACGTTGTTAAGCTATCTGTTCATATTACGTTTGCGATGAAGTAAACGCGTAAATTACAATTGATGACTTAAAAAACTATTTTCAGAATACAACAATAAATACGCAGCTCTGTTGAATCAATTGATTGATACTTATGTCTGACTGTACAATAATAATTGTTGTGATTTAAAAAGTCTCGGAAAATATCAAGGTAAAGCAGCTGATTCAGAACATCTATATCAATTTTACTATATTGTTATAGTACCGCTTGTTGATTAAATTGCCAAATGCTAGTATTCCCTTTTTATCTATGGAATACCAACTTCTACCTGTACATGATATATATCTGTCACCACATACACAATAACGTTTAATCAGGTCGTCAAAATATTTATTTTGTATTTATAGTTGTTCCTTCAGAAAGTCTAGACACACTTCTTTCAATGTTTGAATATTTTTCAGCTATAAGACTCCATGACGTCTCTGTCCAGATAGGAAATGATCTTTCAAGATTGGACATTGCTGCTCGTCACAAAGCTGCCATTGGTGCTGATTGTACGCTTCAGTTCCCTAAGCCATACAGAGGTCGTTATGTACAAATTCAACTAGAAGCCACAGCGTATCTACAAATTGGTGAAGTTGAAGTGTACAGAGTAATATGAAACTGTCATTTTATCTGAGAAAACGAATATTTTGTAGATATCTCAATTGAATGGCTGAGCATTGTATTTGTGTTTCTTATCCAGTTATCCAGTATTTTAAAATCTAATTTATTATCCTCCGCCTGTTTCGAACGAAAAAGGGGGTGGGAAACATAGAAATCGGCTGCGTTCGTCCGTCCGACTGTCCGTCTGTACGTCACATTTCTTGTCCGGTCGATAACTCTGGCTTCAATGAAGAGATCTTGAATTAACTTGGCATGAATGTTCCCCATAATGAGACGACGTGTTAAGAACAAGACCCAGAAACCTAGCTCCAAAGTTGTCACATTTGGTGGTCAAAAGGTAACAGGTTCTGTTTCGTGCACGGTCCATAACTCTGCAATTCATCGAAGAATTTTGAAATTACTTTGCAGAAATGTTCCCTATAATGAGACGACGTGTCATGCGAAAGATCCGGACAACAACATTTATCAAGGGATTTCAAGATTACTTGGCAAAAATAATCCCCGTAAGACGATGACGTGCCAGACCCAGACCTCTGTCTCAAAGGTCAAGGGGACGCTTGGAGGTCAAAGTTAATAGGTCACTTTTTAAAACAGTCATTGAAACAAATTGATTTCTCACACTCTATAACAAGGTCAAGATCGGGCTTGAGAAAAAAACATTTTTGTTATTTTTTTGTCTGGTCAGTAACTTTTTAATGCAAGAATGTATCTTAAAAATTTGACATAAATATTCATCATTACAAGAAAATGTGACATGTGCAAAGGTCAAGGATACAGGCACCCAAGTAAACTTTCTTTTTATGGTACATTCAATTGTTCCCTGTTTATACGATAAAAGTACAATACAATGTACTTCTTTTGCAACAAATTTAATCAATGTATCGAAGTACAGAAAGGCTGGCGACCACAAACACTGAATGAAAAAATGTTTGCCCCACCTGAAACTTTATAAACAAAAAAGAGAAGGAATAATTGCAAAGCAATATAAAGTGTCTTATGGGTTAATAGCATTTCTTACAAAAAGGAGGTATTATAAAGACCATTAGCAAGAAACAGAGGAACTATAAAGGAGGAAGGAGTATAGAATTCACAATTACCCTTAGTTGCCAAATCAAGCATCCGTTTGTGTATAAACTCTCGGCTTTTACTCTAAATTTGTTAAGATATTTGCACATTTTACATTCGTCAACGTTCAGAGATATATAAAGCAACTCACTACATTAACTCATTAATTTCATCATGAAATGTTTCTTTCTCAAAATAATTTTAGGTTAGAGATCACCAAATATTCATGGTGCATATTGGTAAATATATCATTATTATGATTGCAATACGTTAGATTGACATACAATGCAGCTCAACATTTACCAACGCTGGAATTAACTTTCACTGATGTGTAATTTAAAAAGAAGTTTCATTAGAACCATATAAATGTCATGTATTTCATTTGTTTATTAATTACTTCCCTTTAATATGATAAAATATTTCATTACATTTTTATTTCTTTTTTGCCAATTAAAATATGAAATCACAATAATTATTTTTAATATATTGCTTTCTTTACTTTGAAGAAGATGTTGTATTGCCATGCCATATGTTTTGTGAAATATATTCCTAGGTGGGGGACGTTGGTAACGATTTCTTGTTTCGTTTCAATAATAAACAATGACAATTTTTTCTTAACTGATGTAAAAGACAAAAAGTACTGAAGCAGACTTGTAAAAGGTTCCCGAAGGAGTAAATGTGACAATGTGTTACGTTTTAGGCTGTAATTAATCTTTTTGTACAGGATTTATATGTCTTCATGTACCTTCAAGTAGAGATCCATTGCATTGTACGTTTGATATTTAAATGTTAAGTAATCGTTTTTATCATACTTACTAAGAGAAAAGATTAATACAATAAAAGTTTATCTGGTTACACTCTCCCTATATAAATAAACATAAACTCTGATAACATGTGTATTTCCTTTTGTTAAAAGTTTTGAAAAGTGATTTTATTCAACTGAAAGTTATGTAATGCCAGATTCTAATAATATGTCTTTTATGTAGATGAAATAGGGAAGCAGTATTTCATAGAACAGACGAGTGCGTAAGCATCAAGTGAGTTATAGACTTAGCGCCTAATAATAGATACAGTGAGTGCGAATTAGGTGTAACACCGGTCTGTTATATAATTTTGATTCTGAAAGTCCTTTACACAAAGTACTAGATCAAATAAGATATAACACTGTCTCGGCACCAGTGTGGCGCCAAATTATACGTCGATGTGACGTCAGACTTCCGTGTTTAAACGGAAATGTGCATGGATTTTTCATACTTGAATAGACATTTATATCTAATGATTAAAATATTTTGGTGAAAAATGAAAGATAGTATATTTGAATAAAGTTAGAAGTCTACATATTTTGAAGTTAATATGTCTTCTTTGCTATAGGACTACAATAATAAACATGGAAATTTCAAATCCATATGGACATTATCAATTTTATAAATTGGGCAAACGATTTACATTTCTTCTTGTCAACACTTTAGTCAATGTGAAGCATAGATATAAGCTAGGATTCAGTTGTCACGAGCTATAATGCTGCTATTTGTGTCGACAATTGTCTCTGAGCTGCAACAAATGTGTTGTATGATATGGGTAGGGATTCTACCTTTCGGACTCTACGACAAAAATGCTTCAATGTATCAGACTTATATATTTAGTTGTAAATATCAGTTTACGTCTATACTTGTACTTATAACGATAGCGAGCACATTAATCCATCTCGTCATGTTGCATAACGGTTGACAGCATGAATATCTGACGAAATGACATATAGGGCAATATAAGTGAACAAAAGATCAGGATTTAATAATAATAACTGAGTCACCTTACTTAATCAGACAAGTCAAAATAAAGGGATAAATATATAGGAAAACAACATTCTTAACAAATCTTCTGTGGCCATAAATGGTATTATTTCATAAAACGGATGGTGAATTGTCAACACACGACAAATTACAAACAAATAAACAACGAACAAACTGACACATACTGGAGAATATCCCTTTATATATTTCTAATTCTCTTGTATATACAGCAATACTATCAACATACGTTTGCGAAGATCACTGTGGCAATTTCAGTTACTGCAAATTACTATTTACCAAGAGTGTTATATAATTCAATACGGGGCCTCCGTGGCCGAGTGGTTAGAGTCGTTGACTTCAAACCATTTGCCCCTCATCGATGTGGGTTCGAAACCTCATTTGAGGCGTAGAATTCTTCACGTGAGGAAGCCATCCAGCTGGCTTACGGAAGGTCGGTGGTTCTACCCAGGTGCCCGCTCGTGATGAAATTATGTACGGAGGGGCACCTGGGGTCTTCCTCCACCATTAAAGCTGGAAAGTCGCCATATGACCTAAAATTGTGTCGGTGCGACGTTAAACCCAACAAAATAAATAAATAAATATAATTCAATACAATACTGGATTTTTGAAAACGTTTTGCTTACATTGAATGTTGTTTTTGAAAACAAAATGTTTTAAACAATATAGGCACATATAATTCTCTATAGATATATACATAATCAGAAAAAATTCAACTGAATAAATAAAATACATAATAAAATAAAATCACAATATGAAAGTTTTATGCTAATCAATAAAAAAAAACAAAATAAAAAACAATGAAATTAATCATTATTTCTTTTCAATGTTTGAAAATCATCTAAAATATTCATTGGTTACTTAACATAAAATAGTTTAAGAATCATTTCCACCTAGACTTTAAAATTCAATGACTGATAAATATAACCTATATAAAAGAACATCATATCCTGTGAAAACTATGCAATCAAAACAAATAGATATAGCCTTCACACACTTCCATGCCAGTATTGAAATGTATTTAAATCGCAATATTGTATTAACGACTTCCATCTTGCATCATTTAAACTTTTCCTTGAAACTTTTATGCTCAATAAATGTTAGAGATCTTTTAAAAACACTCAAAAAGAAAAAAAGTCTTCCAAAGGTCAGAATAAAAATAACACATACTCTTATCGGTAAAAATACGGACAGAAGGATTGGAATGGAAAATCTTTTTCTTCTGTGATAATTAATGAAATAGAGAGAGCGTTGCTATTCAATTTAGTGTCAGGAAAAGTTTTAATAAAACAATTATACTGAAATAGTTAAAGGCCGATTAATAGCAGTTGATACAAATATCAATAATAGAGAGTTTACACTTTTAAATACATATGATCCAAATACTGACGATGTAAATTATTTTTTACATAACTCCAAAAATAATGATAGGAATTTCATAACAGCCGGCGACTTAAACACAGTAGTGAATATAGAAAAAAGACAAGAAGAATGGTAAGCTAGATTCTCATTCTAAAAGTCATGTCTATAAAAAAACATTCAAATCTAGAAGATACACATGTGCTCATTGCACTCCAATAAAATCCCACCTACATTCAGTCGCCTTGACTACTTTCGAATATCGGATTTTTTTTTTTCAAATTCATGTTAAAACTGTGGAATATTTAACCATGTCCATGCGTTAATCTATTTAGATATTAACACGATACTTCATGGTAGAGTAAATATAATATTTGGAATTATAATCAAAACATTCTATATAACAGTTATATATAATGATATATTTTTAGACACAATAATGTATAGCAATGCAGCCAATCCTAATACTGTTTTTGGGGGAAATAAAAAAGACGGAAATCGGAAAATAAGAAAACCAACAGTAAGATTATTAAGATAATCTACCTATAACAAACAAAGAAGAATAAAAAATGAACTGAAGCTTGTCAATGAAATTAAAACAATGAAAATGAAATGAAAAAAATGTGAATTTTAGCAGAACAAAAACAACAACTAGAAGGGAAAATACAAGAACTAAATGATCTGCATTGAAATAAATGAAATGAAAAACATGCTATTGAATTTAGAATGAATTAAGTATAAAGGACACTGAAAGAACATATTTTAATGAAAGTTTTGAGCTACATCATACTGTATACGTACCATAAGATACTTAAAAGTTAGAGGACTTTAATCATACAGATCATTATTATTATTATTATACCAGATTTATATAGCGTCCTTTTCATGATAAACACGTTCAAAGGCGCTTTACATATAGCAAACGCAGCCACACAGAGCGATCTGACCAGAGGGACAGAGTGAGATAAAGCCCCCAGAACAGATAGAGAGAAATCCTTTTTAGATACAGACTTGTCCGGCTAACTTAGCCTAGCTCTTTGCGAATAGACAGTCTGGTTCTTTAACGTGCCCGGTGTATAGCACCGATACACGCGAAGCCGTCTTTCCTGGGAAGAACCAGTACATGCCTCTAAGTTAGGTGGGAGACACTCAAGAGCATCTCAGAAATTTCCAGTGCCTGGACCGGGATTCGAACTCCGGACCTCTGGATTGACAGTCAAGCGAGTTACCACTAGACCACCGGCCCACCTGATGATACTACAACAGGGTAACTAATATCATACACTACGGAAGGCTTTTACTACTTTTTTACCACATATTATCCGATCTTTTAAAGAGATATAACACAAACCTTATAATACTTCTAACATATTCGAATCAATATCAGGTATTTCTGGTATGGCTATAGTCATTTGAAGTGCTACTTCTCTTTCATATGTATATTTTTGATGGAATTTCATGCAGTCATTTTCAAAATATTTATTTAGTTAGTCTGAGAGTTTCAATTGCTTGAATAAGGTGATTGTGTGTGTTCGGTACAAGCAGACTGATAAGATTCTTTATACACACGTAATTTTCATTAAGAATTAGTTCATTTCTTGTAATCGAGCACGAGTCTGAAAACGAAATTAATTAGCACATTTCTGGCATACTGTGGTCACTGGCGCCAGACCAGAAAGAAAATGCCTCTGTACATGTTATACCCTGCCATTAGGTATTCTATAAGAACCATGGTCATGAAGGGAAAAATATACTAACCTGTTTCAATCGCGCATTTCATACCTAAAACACGCAGTTCGGTAAATGTGTACTATGGATATCAAACAAGTGGTAATTTATCTTCCATTGTGTACCGGTCACATTTCTTCAATACATCTCATCTTATCTTGGAAAAACAACGCGTAGTTTATAATTATTTCAATGTTACACAAAAAACTTGCTTGAACTTCCCTGGTGAAGTTCCGTTCTAGATTACAAAACCATTCTGATTGGCTAATGTGAAAATGTATGTAAATCGTCATTTTACTTCACGTGTTCGCTAAAATATGAAAATGCAGCATAAATGTGCAAAATGAATAAAATAAAAAGAACAGATGCAGACCAATGTACGAGTTCAAATTAAAGATCATATACAAGATGAATTTCATTCATCATTTCGAGTTTTATTGTAAAAATGTTATTTTTTTAAAATTCTGTTTTTGTTTGTTTAAATTTCGCCAAACATGTGCACACTGCCGTGATCTCTAGACCGGATGTTCATTAGGGAAGGTCAAGCAAGTTTTTTCTGTAACGTTGACGAAAGTATAAAATATGTTGATAATCTCAGCAATATGGAATATTGAGACAATGTGACTGGTGCACGATGGAAGATAAATTATCGCTTGTTCAATATACTAGGTACCCATTCACCGAACTGTGCGTTTAACTTGAGAAATTTACGATTGAAACGGGTTAGTATATTTTCCCGTTCATGACCATGGTTCTTATAGAATACCTAGGGGTAAGGTATAACATGTATAGAGGCATTTTCTTTCTGTTCTGGTGCCAGTGACTGTGGTAGATGAAAAATAACTTGGCCAATTTATAGAATTTCGTATTTTTCAAAAGAAATATCAACACAACTATGAAATGTCACATTAAGGGTATTGAAGTGATGATAATTTACCTGTGATGTACGACTGATAAGCATTTAAAGTTAACGAATGATCGCTTCGAATTTTGTATCACATGAATTACTACACGAGCTCAACATGCACAGGTGACAACGGTCACACGTCATAAAAGAAATTGCCACATTTAGACAAATTTAAATAATAATACAATGTTTGTTCAAAACATACCAGTACAAGTGTTCTTAAATCGTTATTTCCACTTTGCTGAACTTTAATATGACAGATTTTAACGTAATAAGTATGATTTCAGAATGTAAATATCAATTATCTATCGCGGTACAACGTCTTTAAGACGCCGTCATAAATAATACTTATGGTTCAGTGTGTCCCACCATTAAATATATCTACTTTTGTAGACTCTTTTGGAATATAAAACTGTAACTATACAACTCCTGTAATATTGATGGAATGGGACATTAGTTTATGAATCATCCATCCATATCTAGAAGTGCTTTAACTTAAGAAATACGACTGAAATTATTGTCTTCTGACGTCTGATCCTTGATTCGTCAGCGATATTCTCTCAGGCATTGTATGTCAAGCCTTATGCAGGAAAGGAATTGTCATTTCCCTTTATTCTCGACTCAAAACACAAATTTTACGGCTGATCTTCTTTCAACACCGAGTTTAATGTGGTATTATGTTTGTAAATGAAATAATTAAAAAAAAAATCTAAATAACAGTTGATGAGACCTCGTAAGGTTATACGTCTTCATCATCAACTTTTATATAATACTTCAAACTTCAAGTACATATATGAATATTTCTACTATCGTTTTAAAGGACACAGGTACTTTATAGTCTCAATGCTTAAGTAAATACTCTTACTGTCCAAAAACACCAGAAAGAACTGTTTATGGGATCAAGATCAAGATCCTGGATTTCAGGCAAAATGCAAAAGATATGAATTAGATGCAAACTCAGCTGATTGTGATTTTTTAATTAAGTGATGACGTCGACATTCTTCGTTCTTGACTCTCCAAAAAATCAGCTAGACGTCCTTGGTAAGCTCGCCTCAGGCAAGTTTTAAACATGTTATATTCTTGGTCGCCTTTCGTCATCACCTTGTCAAGTATTGCTTTGTTTTTTTCTGATGGCAGAGACAAATCCTGTGAAATATATTTAAGCTTAATTTTAAAGACCAGGTAGTTTTAATTTTTCATTATATGAATAAGTAATTAGGTAAAGTAATTTCTTTAAAATATTTTAAAAATGGGAAATGTAAAGACATTGCTTAATTGGTATATAATTATATGTTTCATTTTATATTCATAGATCAGGCATTGCGAATTACAGTAACTGCAATTATAACAATAATAATAATAATAAGCAGAAGAAGAAGAATCTTTATTATGCAATAAATCAAACAAGATCCATCAGCATATCTTCAATATACTTACAAAGAAATAAATATAACATGTATGGCAAGATAGCAGATATGTAAATACAAGTTTAACAATTGTTTCAGTAATTCATAGGTATCAGTAATAACACAGCTTTGGAAGAGACAATTTTGATAACCCAAGCATGTGTATATAATAGTTATTACATGAGTTAAACAATAAAATGAAATCTTGATTACAACCTTTGTTTTGATGACAAAACATAAAGTAAACAGCCTACATGAATTTCGATATTCAATTAGCCGAAAACGGTAAATATACCTTTATTTGTCGATATTCTAAGCGTGTGAAATAATTGCACGTTAGAAATTCCTTTAAAAGCACGTCTGGAGATAGTTTATCTACCAACTTTGTTTTATTCTTTCTCAGCACTTTCTTATAGTCTTTTTTGTCTGAAATATAAGCAGACTGATACAATAACATATAAACTACATTAACGTAAACATACTACATTTGTTCTGGACAGAAAAACAAATTTCAGGCTTATTGGCAATTTGTAAAATGTCGCATTATGTCAAACATTTGCGTCAAGTCTTTTTATCATGTTGAATCATATCTATGACATCAAAATAACTTCTATTTTCATGAACTCATGATACACAGGACAAAGTATGAAGTCGAAATTCCCGGCAGTATGTTCAGAGAAGATTATGCGATCGGTAACACTGATGGATGCTTCCCGAAATTACTGGAGCATAAGTGTTGGCTGTTTTAGGGAGAGATGTGGTCAGCAAAAATTGTGTTTCTTTAACACTTTACACCCTGTCACTGATCTCTATGAATATATAAAATCAAGTTAAGGACGTATGCTAGAATTTGGTGCGAAAATTTTCCCAATAACAGAATTTCTTCAAACTTTGGATATTGAAGGACAATCATCTAAGAAACAAAAAAATGCAAAAAAAAAAAAAAAAAATCAAAGGTCACCGGTATCGAAAAAGAGTTATCTGCCCTTGAAAACGTCATTTTTGGGGGAAAATTTTCGCCCATCTCATATACAGGGAATTCTAGCATACGCCTTTAATACCGTGCCGTCACGGAGGTTGTGTTACGAAGAAAAATGGTCAGCAGCGGTTGCGGTGCTTTAACACTGCACATCCTCTCACTGATCTCTATGAGTAAGTAAAGGTAATATCGTACACGTATATAGTATTCGAGGTATGATGCGGACAAAGTTTTCTAAAAGGGAGATAATTCAAAAACGGGACAACCTAGAGTTATGATATCTTGTCATTGAACTTTACACACTGACCAAAATGCATATGTAAAGTATCAATACAATACTTTACATAGTATTTGATTTTGTCCCGGATAAGGTTAAGGGAGATAATTAAAAAATTGGACCACATAGAGTTATGGTTCCTTGGCACTGTACTCCTTCGCACTAACCTCTATCAATATGTAAAGTATCAGGTTAAATCCTTTCAAAGTAAAGAGTTATGCAAAGATAAGGTTTTCTAGAAAAGGAGATAATTAATAATGAGACCACACAGAGTTATGGTTCCTTGTCATTGCACTTCCTCTCAATGCGCTTCCTCTCAATGAGCTCTATCATTGTATATATAAAGTTAAAACTTGGTTCCTTCAATACTGTTTGAGTTATTCTCCGGGTAAGAAGTGTAACGGACGGACAGACGAACGTTCTTATGAACGGACCTTTACTGGAGGTATCTTTTGTTTAAAAGTTCCTAACAAGCGACAGAAAGTACCCTATAAGTAATACGGAATTAATACAAATTACCGTTATTTATTTTCCTCAGTTTACAAAAAATGTTCTCTCGTTTGCTCGGACAGACTGACTAGATGCCGACAATACGCTCCCACTTCGGGGAGCCTAGAAATTTTAGAAAAATATGTCGCATTTTCAGTAATGCGCATTACACAGCAGACAATACAAAGCAGTTACTCTAACTTAATTTAATTTATTAAATGCCATCTCTGAGTATAATTTAACAAACATAACATTAAGAACTGATACAAACCACTTTTATTTTCTGAAAGTGCAGCTCTCGGCGTCGTATCAAGAATCGTATTCGCAATTTGTTCAGCTGATGGGAACTTGTTTCCTTCAATAAACAAAAGGTCAGTAAATGGCAAGCTGTCAAATAATATACTTTTCTGCTACTTAACGCTACATTAATTCGATAACATATATTTGTGATCTTGCGTTTTCACCAAAAGTAAGCCTTAAATATTTTAAAAATTGCAATTATGTATATTAATGACCAAAAACACTTATTTTTTTCGAGCAAAGATATATCAATTGAATTTTGATTACAACAAAAAGAGTACCGGTACTTTATAAAGAGTTTATGTTTCACCAAAGATTTTAAAATTACTTTAAGGGGTAATACCTCTTCTTTCTAGTTCAGCTCTGGCTGTATTCACCTCTGCTATTGTCCACCCAATCTGTTGAAGATCTTCATGCAAAAAACCGGTGTAATTTAAAACAAGAGGGCCATAATGGCCCTATATTGCTCACCTGTCATTTGCACTTAAGGACAAGAAGGTCAAAAAATCATAATCAAGATCAATCAAAAGAATCATGAGAAACTATAGTTGAAATTTTCTTTAAGGTACAGATATGTCAAAATACACCTATAAATTGGAGATACCATCCATGTTGTACCACAGGAAAGTGGTCTCGGTGTTTCCCTACGGCCAATAATAAAAAAGTTATTGAATAAGCTATTTATAGTAACATAAAAGGGAAGTAATTAAAAAATGTAATTGTAAGTGAACAAAAGAAGGATCTGCCAAATAAAAACAAGAGCACTGCAATGCAACGCAAATGCAGAGCAATATACACACAGAACAAAGTCATATGACCTTTGACCTCTAAGTGTGACCTTACACAAGTTGTGTGCAAGTTTGGTTAAAATCAAATCATAAATGGAGCTGCTATTGTGCAGACAAGGTCAAAATAGCTAATTTTGACCCCTTCAGGGGTCATAACTCTGGAACCCATAAAAGAATCCGGCCAGTTCAAGAAAGGAATCAAGATCTTGTGGTGATACAAGTTGTGTGCAAGTTTGGTTAAAATCAAATCATAAATGAAGCTGCTATTGCGCAGACAAGGTCAAAATAGCTAATATTGGCCATTTCAGGGGCCATAACTCTGAAACCCATTATGGGATCTGGCCAGTTCAAGAAAGGAACCAAGATCTTATCAAGGCGTATGCTAGAATTCCCTGTATATGAGATGGGCGAAAAGTTTCCCAATAACAGAATTTCTTTAAACTTTGGATATTGAAGGACATTCATCTAAGAAACAAAAAAATGCAAAAACATCATAGGTCACCAGTATCGAAAAAGAGTTATCTGCCCTTGAAAACGGCATTTCCACCAAAAATGACGTTTTCAAGGGCAGATAACTCTTTTTCGATACCGGTGACCTATGATTTTTATTGCATATTTTTGTTTCTTAGATGATTGTCCTTCAATATCCAAAGTTTAAAGAAATTCTGTTATTGGGAAAATCTTCGCCCATCTCATATACAGGGAATTCTAGCATACGCCTTTAATACCGTGCCGTCACGGAGGTTGTTACGAAGAAAAATGGTCAGCAGCGGTTGCGGTGCTTTAACACTGCACACCCTCTCACTGATCTCTATGAGTAAGTAAAGGTAATATCGTACACGTATATAGTATTCAAACTATGACCCGGACAAAGTTTTCTAAAAGGGAGTTAATTCAAAAACGGGACAACCTAGAGTTATGATATCTTGTCATTGAACTTTACACACTGACCAAAATGCATATGTAAAGTATCAATACAATACTTTACATAGTATTTGAGTTTTGTCCCGGATAAGGTTAAGGAAGATAATTAAAAAATTAGACCACACAGAGTTATGGTTCCTTGTCACTGTACTCCTTCGCACTAACCTCTATCAATATGTAAAGTATCAGGTTAAAACCTTTCAAAGTAAAGAGTTATGCCAAGACAAGGTTTTCTAGAAAAGGAGATAATTAATAATGAGACCACGTAGAGTTACTGTTCCTTGTCATTGCACTTCCTCTCAATGCGCTTCCTCTCAATGAGCTCTATCATTGTATATATAAAGTTAAAACTTGGTTCCTTCAATACTGTTTGAGTTATTCTCCGGGTAAGAAGTGTAACGGACGGACAGACGAACGTTCTTATGAACGGACCTTTACTGGAGGTATCTTTTGTTTAAAAGTTCCTAACAAGCGACAGAGAGTACCCTATAAGTAATACGGAATTAATACAAATTACCGTTATTTATTTTCCTCAGTTTACAAAAAATGTTCTCTCGTTTGCTCGGACAGACTGACTAGATGCCGACAATACGCTCCCACTTCGGGGAGCCTAGAAATTTTAGACAAATATGTCGCATTTTCAGTAATGCGCATTATACAGCAGACAATACAAAGCAGTTACTCTAACTTAATTTAATTTATTAAATGCCATCTCTGAGTATAATTAAACAAACATAACATTAAGAACTGATACAAACCACTTTTATATTCTGAAAGTGCAGCTCTCGGCGTCGTATCAAGAATCGTATTCGCAATTTATTCAGCTGATGGGAACTTGTTTCCTTCAATAAACAATAGGTCAGTAAATGGCAAGCTGTCAAATAATATACTTTTCTGCTACTTAACGCTACATTAATTCGATAACATATATTTGTGATCTTGCGTTTTCACCAAAAGTAAGCCTAAAATATTATAAAAATTGCAATTATGTATATTAATGACCAAAAACACTTACTTTTTCGAGCAAAGATATATCAATTGAATTTTGATTACAAGAAAAAGAGTACCGGTACTTTATAAAGAGTTTATGTTTCACCAAAGATTTTGAAATTACTTTAAGGGGTAATACCTCTTCTTTCTAGTTCAGTTCTGGCTGTATTCACCTCTGCTATTGTCCACCCAATCTGTTGAAGATCTTCATGCAAAAAACCGGTGTAATTTAAAACAAGAGGGCCATAATGGTCCTATATTGCTCGCCTGTCATTTGCACTTAAGGACAAGAAGGTCAAAAAATCATAATCAAGATCAATCAAAAGAATCATGAGAAACTATAGTTGAAATTTTCTTTAAGGTACAGATATGTCAAAATACACCTATAAATTGGAGGTACCATCCATGTTGTACCACAGGAAAGTGGTCTCGGTGTTTCCCTACGCCAATAATAAAAAAGTTATTAAATAAGCTATTTATAGTAACATAAAAGGGAAGTAATTAAAAAATGTTATTGTAAGTGAACAAAAGAAGGATCTGCCAAATAAAAACAAGAGCACTGCAATGCAACGCAAATGCAGAGCAATATACACACAAAACAAAGTCATATGACCTTTGACCTCTAAGTGTGACCTTACACAAGTTGTGTGCAAGATTGGTTAAAATCAAATCATAGATGGAGCTGCTATTGTGCAGACAAGGTCAAAATAGCTAATTTTGACCCCTTCAGGGACCATAACTCTGGAACCCATAAAAGAATCTGGCCAGTTCAAGAAAGTAATCAAGATCTTGTGGTGATACAAGTTGTGTGCAAGTTTGGTTAAAATCAGATCATGAATGAAGCTGCTATTGCGCAGACAATGTCAAAATAGCTAATATTGGCCCTTTCAGGGGCCATAACTCTGAAACCCATTATGGGACCTGGCCAGTTCAAGAAAGGAACCAAGATCTTATGGTGACACAAGTTTTTGTGCAAGTCTGATTAAATTCAAATCATAAATGAAGCTGCTATTGTGCAGACAAGGTCAAAATAACTAATTCTTGCCCTATCAGGGTCCATAACTCTGGAACCCATAAAAGAATCTGGCCAGTTCAAGAAAGGAATCAAGATCTTGTATGATACAAGTTGTGTGCAAGTTTAGTTAAAATCAAATCATAAATGAAGCTGCTATTGCGCAGACAAGGTCAAAATAGCTAATTTTGGCCCTTTCGGGGGCCATAACTCTGAAACCAATTATGGGATCTGGTCGGTTCAAGAAAGGAACCAAGATCTTAAGGTGACACAAGTTTTGTGCAAGTTTGATTAAATTCAAATCATAAATGAAGCTGCTATTGTGCAGACAAGGTCAAAATAGCTTATTTTGGCCCTTTCAGGGGCCATAACTCTGGAACCCATAATGAGATCTTGCCAGTTCAAGAAAGGAACTAAGATCTTATGGTGATACAAGTTGTGTGCGAGTTAAGTAAAAATCAAATCATAAATAAAGCTGTTATTGTGCAGACAAGGTCAAAAAAGCTAATTTTGACCCTTTCAGGGGCCATAAATCTGGAACCCATAATGGGATCTGGCCAGTTCAAGAAAGGAACCAAGATCTTATGGTGATACAAGTTGTGTGCAAGTTTGGTTAAAATAAAATCATAAATGAAACCACTATCGTGCAGATAAGAAATTGTGAACGGACGACGGACGGACGATCGGACGGACGGACGACGGACGAAGGGCGATCACAAAAGCTCACCCTGTCACGTAGTGACAGGTGAGCTTATAAAATTACAAGAAACGTGGTACATCCCACAAAAACCAGGTTTTCAGACTTTGCATCACGCCAAACGGTCTTGTTTAAAAAGGGCCGTGTTCTATTATACGTATCTGACTGCATCCAATCATGCCATTCATAAGTAGAGTGTTAAGAAAAGTAGATGAATCATTGTCATATATAATTACTGCTTCTATGATAAAAGATATCTTGTACCCAAACTAAAAATATTGGGCAAAAACCGTTTTTCTTTTCTATTTTCATTAACAGTGACCTTAAAAACAGTGACCTTAGCGACAGTAAGTCAATTCTAATTAAAGTTATAACTTGATCTAAATGCATTAAAATGACTGTTTTATTACGAAAAAGTTAGGCAATTAGTGGTATTTGAACCGCGACTCATATTTTCCACAGCACGAAAAAGAATCTCATAACCCAACGCTCCAGTCCACTGAGTCACAGATAGGAACTTTCTAAGTCAACAGATTCATTCCAAACTCAAGATTCTGAGTAGAAGCCAGTTTTCTACATTTAGTTACAACGACCTTGACGTTGACTCGAGTGACAGGAAAATGCTTTCCGGATCTTTGTGTTTGATAAAAGCTATATACGCACAAAGTTTGCTGACAATAGGTGTACTTAACCTAAAGATACTGAGTAAAAGCCATTTTTCTTAAATAAGCACCAGTGACCGATAATATCATCCAGTCAACTGATGTGCTTGCTGTACACCATGTTTGGTGAAAGTAAGTAAATCCCAATTTTAACTATTAATCGGAAACCACCGTTTTGATAATCACATTGAGAAAAAAATATTTTCAGTATCTTTGACCTTGGCACCAATGCGTTAAAATAACTTCTTATTTTACAAAAAGAAAAGGAAAAAGACGCTCAGTAGGATTTGGACCGAGATACATTCGTTCCCCAGCCCAACCCTCTATATAACCGCGCCATAATGGAAATTTCTAAGTATGCAGATTAATCAAGTAATGCTGACCTTGGACTTAATCCCAGTGACCCCATATACAACAATTTGTTTTCCTATAAGCTCATATAGGCCAAGTTATATTTAAATACATCAATACAAACTTAAGTTATTGAGAGGAAACCGTTATTTCTATCTACAGCAACAGTGACCTTGCCCTCAACCCTATTTACCTCATATGCTATACTAAACTCCCTCTTTGTTCAAGCTGTCTATATTCTAAGTTTCATTGGAATCGGTCATTCTTAACTCAAGTTATTGAGCGGAAAACAAAAGTTGACGCCGTCTGCCTGCACGCAAGCACGCTCGCCAATCTTATATCCAGGATTTTTTTCTGAAAAGCTTGTAGATGATAGAAACTCTAAAAGTTTAATTTAAAATAATAATTGCCTGACAATTTTCCTAAAAATAAATAATTCGGAAATTGTGTAAATTTAGCCATAACATATGTTCAGCATAATAAAGCATTTGAATAAACGAATATGATGTAATTTTGTGGTCCAAGAAATTAATTTTATGTGTGGAAACAAAGAAATGTTTCTTTTCATAATTAACCGTTCTCACATCTCACGAACTGGTCATTTTGTACACACTTTAACACGAGCATAAAATATATTAATTTCTTGTTAAAATCTGTTTTCAATGACTGTTTTCTGTGATTTTTGTGAAAGGTTTAACTGGACTCATTCATTAAAGAAATGAAGTATGTTAGCACTTATCACTGCCTGATGTGATATGTATTATCATTGTTTTATTTGTACACTTTTGTTTAGATACTTACCTTCAATTCCGTGCAGGTGCTTCATGTATGGACAGTCAGGAAAATAGTTTTCATGTGCTTCGAAAAGGTCATAATCAGAATGCAAGTCTTCAAAGCCGCCATCACATGCAAAACAGCGGCACTGATTTCCGTAACCTTTAAACGAGAATATATTAAGAAATTTTACGTTAGTACTTAACTGTCTGTTCATTACTGATATAACAATAACAAGTAAGAAATCAAGCCTCTTTTAATTTACTTCTGCTGAAGTATAAACATAATATATTATATTCCTTGAGAAATCTTGTATAAATGAGAAAAAATCAAAGTATTCATGTAGAACATTAATTTACCTACCAAATCTGAAAAATTGAAGTAATTATGTTCACTTTTTCAAGAATTAAAATGATTTTAAGAAAGACATTGAAGGCATTTTGAGACGTGACGTTAAGAATGTCATGAAAGTATTATGACGTGGCCGTGCATGGCGTGTATATTTAAAGTCATTAATGCGACAGATTTTGCGTATCACTCACTAAACTTCATACGTTTGAATTTGAATTTAAGAACAGTTTCAAATGATTTTACGTAATAAAAACATAACCCTATATTTTTTGTTAAATCATGGGCCTTTTATCTTTACACCTCTATATTTTCATGATAAATGGGTGCTTTGGAATTTTAGTTGCCATGACAACACAAAGAACATTTACTTGTAAAATATGGTAGAAATGATTTCCCTTAGATAAATGTATTACAATAAACTTGTTTCTAGTTTCTGCATGCACTTAAGAAAAGCAATGATTTTCCAGTATTTTAAACATCTTATTGTGCAATTGCAGGAACTGTATCATGTCACTAATACAGGTTTTTGCCTGGAACTACACATATTATGTTCAAGTAAACGTATTGTAAATAAGAATATGGTTTTTTGTTGTTTCGGTCATTTGCATGGCAATGGTCAGTTACTCGATCCTTTGTTGAAACACACTTACTTGTTCAAATTATATGTTAGAAAATTTTTTTAGCAGGAATTTTTACTCAATCCGTCACATTTTCTATATAAACAGTAACAGTTGTAAATCATCCTGTTTTTTATTGTTCGATAGAATGTAATTGACAATTACATTTTAATACTTGCGATCGTATTCTAGAGATTATACCTCTAATCCATTATAGGCCGTTTATATCCGAAATTGAGCTAAATGGTAGCAAAACAAGATGAAGAACACAGCTACATTATTATGATATAGCGTCGTATTGGCTCGTTTGTGAAGCCAGAAACACAGTTTGACATCTGCAAAATTCACAACGAGTGATCTTGCCAAGGAACGATTCAGCAGTATCATGGTAGGAAATATGACGTTATAAACGCGTGATGTCGGACACGTGTTAAGATAATATCACTAGGTAAAATGACAAAACCTCTCCGTTTATTTGGAATTTCATTCACAAATGATTTGCGAGATTTTAGAAAACGCTTTAAATTCCTGTTTTTCCATGCATTCCAACTGGGATGTAACTCATGAAAGCTTATGGATAGGAAAAGAAAAAAAGGTTTTTTACGAATGGTTATTATAAATGCATATCTGTATTTTATTATGTGAAAATTGTAATATCACGTGTGCGTACATGTAATTTAAACTTTACATATTCGAATCTTTTATATTTTATTCACTGGTTAAAGAGCATATCTATAGTTTCCTAAGCAAAAGTACATTGTACATTGTGATACACGGCTTTCAATGCTATATTTTTTAAATCAATATACCGGTAAAGTAAAATCCTGCCACTGCAAGCTGATGATGAGAAATGTCGATAGATTGTGGATAATTAATGAATGAATCCACTCTTGCTTTCATTGTCTGATATCTCGGTGTCCTGATTCCGTATGCTACTTCATAATAACCGTCTGCAAAAAAATAGAAAAATAGATCTACAGAATAATTTTATCTTAATTGCATTCCACCTCCGTCCAAAATATGCAGACATCAATATATACAACAGATTTGTTGCATATTTCTGCCAACCTCATAACCTTAGGACACCGGTCACATTTTTATGCAATCCCGCCAGACACTGAAAATGACGTCACTCGACCTTCAGCTATTTTCAAAGGGGAAAAAAATGAAAGTAAATATGCTAAACTTGAAAACAAAAGTCGCCTTTTCATTGGTCGGTAGTCAGGGGACACGCGCAAGGGTCCCCCCGTCAAAATGTATGCGCGTGGACTTTCGTTTTGCTAATGGGGAGTCAATTTGCAGCATTTTCTAGCGATTCAAAAATACCTGGGCTTTAGCACGACATGTCAGCTTTTCGTCTACGAAATTATTTTTGAACTTGGAATTAACGCCAATCTCACAAGTGTTTGTAACGTAGCAAGTGTAAATAGAGATTTTTGGAACTTCGTCAAATCGCTCAAAAGGTCCTGTTTGATGTTGTCAGAAAGTGTCAGTATATGCTTCGGAAGTAAGATATTTCCGTGTTTGAGAGCTGCTGACCTAGACATTTCAGAAATATTTTCAAAATGAATTTCCTGTAATAAATGTTGATTCTACGGAGGCGTGAAAAGGCCATTACGATACAGTCGGAAAGGACAGTTTTCTCTAAAAGTATCACATATCCAGTTATCATCTGGCAAGTAGAAAGTGCTCTTGTTGCCTAACATGACAAATCTGCCTGTAATGCCAATTACTGGCACATATTCATATAAATAAGTGGCTATTGTTAGACTTTTCTTGTTGGACAGTTAGCTAAAAATAGTTTATTTTGAACATTCTGTTGTTTATTACTTATTATCATTGTCATACTAAAGGGACAAAGACAGTCATACGGATGCATTGTAAATTACCATGTTGTCGGGGGACTTAAAAAGAATTCTTACAGTCTTTTTTTTTGTTTCATAGATTTTGTTTTTCAAATTCATATATCTGATAAAATAGTTTGTGCTGAAAGCAATGAACAAATAAAAAAAATTGGGTCACCAAGCTTATTTGTGTGAAAAATAAGGTTCATATATGTATTTCATATCATAGTCATATTTATATTACAATATTATTACAATGATGGGTACAAATGAAAAAAAAAATCTTGTTTTATATTTACTTTTGTGAACTTTTTTCAATGAAAATTACTCATAGTGAAGAATATCTTTAAATTTTGAAAAAGAAATGTTTCATAGAATGTTTCTTTCTTTTTTCCTTGTGTATAGATAATTATATTGTGAACATAAAAATGGCCAAAAGGTATAGGTCACCAGGAATGTTGAGGCCGGTTGAATATAACACCTATTCAGAGGAAAAATGGCATGAGTTTGACAACATTTATTATATCTGCTAGAAGTTAAAAAAATTCTTAATGCTTTCTATAATTGAATACCAAATGATTTGAAAGGACATATTGTCTTATCAAAACAAAGTTAATTGTCTAACATTATATGAACAATACTGTCTTTGTACTAAAATGCGCTGTCAAAATACAGCCACAAGTGATACATATCTGGTATGATACATTTCAATACAAGATGAACCAGTATCAACATTTGATTACTAATAAATCTTATTGAAAAATGTTATTTCATATAAGATTCCTCATATTTAAGACTATCTATCATATGTTTCAACAAATGTTGACTTCACTTCACTTTTTCCATAGAAAGTATGGCTGCGCAGACAGATGCGCATAAATACTATAGAAATTCCTTTAAAATTCCAGTCATTTTAATTTACACCTGTTTCATTTGATATGTACTGACACTGTAATGTATTTGTCGTAAATTAGATTCTAACTCGTAAATCTAGTCGTCAGCTAAGTAACATGGGCTCAAAACGTATAACTTCGTCATATTTTGTTGATGCTATATTTAGATTACAAGATTCTTGTTATTATAGTGCGTTTTATTTGCCCTGGCGGGGTGGAGTTAATCTCTGACTTATGCTGATAATGGTAATCTAAAAAAAAAGAGCAAAATAGGTAGAGCTACAGTGGTCACAGTGTTAGACCAGTGAGTAAGAAATCAGGTTACCGAATATACTGCACAATAATGTAGTGAAATGTCGCGAACCCCCACCCCGCCAGGTCGATTAAAATGCACAATATTACATAACTAACTTACTGCCTATAATCAAGATATCTACACTATAGTTAATGTAAGTTAAAATGTGGAGTTAATCTCTGACTTATGCAAATAATGGTAATCTCAAAAAAAAAAAGAAGAGCAAAATAGGTAGAGCTACAGTGGCCACAGCGTTAGGCCAGTAAGAAATCAGGTTACCGAATATACTGCACAATAATGCAGTGAAATGTCGCGAACCCCCACCCCGCCAGGTCGATTAAAATGCACAATATAACATAACTGACTTACTGCCTATAATCAAGATATCTACACTGTAGTTAATGTAAGTTAAAATGAGGATGGCAGTAGTGGGCAAGATACTTAACTGGATAAAACGAAACTTTTCTATTTGCAAGATATCAACTGAGTAAGTGACATTTTTAAGACAAATTTTGTGATCAAGAAGTAGATATGTATTTTGAGTAAATATATAAACAAACAACAGAGATATGTACCTTTGAGACATTTTATTTAAGACAATATACCAAAGATAAGAAAAACAACTCTTAACTGCGGTTATCACACTCTCGTCGTGATCGATAGGAATAAGAATGCCCAACATTACCGAGATGAGCTTATTGTACGGCACGTCATCCCACTGTACGACCCATACCACATTTAATAAACCATTTCATCAGTAAACGTAGAGAGATAAAATTATTCAGACAAATCCACATTGAAATATTGAACTATTCTCTTAGTACACATGAAGTTCCGCTTAAGCCATTGCTGAGTGACTCAAGCTCGTGAACCGCGTCTGTTATTGTGTTCTGAAATTTAGAAAAAAGTACAACCTTAATCGTACTATACAAAAAAATCCCCGAATAACTTCGAAGTCGTTAAAGTCTCCCAAGGCAAACATGCTGACATGCACATTAATAAAAATCGCTTTCTAAAATGAATTTTATTTTATTGACGTCTTGATGTGACGTAAATACGTGGAACCTTAGAAAAAAATAAACATGTATTTTACTATTTAAAACAATGAAATAATAGTAGAGCCTTTTCAACTTGCACGATAAAAGACATATCAAATTGTGATCGTGGAATTTCTAATAGTTTGGTCTAATTTGACCCGTTTCCATCCGAGTATTCCACTCGAGATATTTTGCAGACGCTGGCGGATAGTATCAAAAGGATCGTTCTCAGTTACATTCATATTTAAACATTCTCATCCATCAGATGTTCGTCAAAGTCACGAGAATAGTCTCTGATTTCTTTCTTTCATTTATTTGCTCAGCATGCGAACGTTCGTGGCTTTCAGCTGACAGATATGTAGAAAATTACGACAAGGAACACAATTATTCCTCGTAATTCGGCGTCGAATTTTAAAAAGTTTACACTTTTCATTGATTTGATCAGTTCGCATAGGTCTGTCGCGAAACACTTCTATTCTTTTAAAGCTGTAATGTAAGCAAAGAAAAAGTATCTACGAAATGTGCCAGATAATCAACGAGGGAACCATAGCACCTCTGGTGTGCGAAAATCTATCTAAACTGGCCTAGTGGTAATACGATTGATACCTAATCCAGAGTTCCGGGGAGTCGAAATCCAGTTCATGCACTGGAAATGTCTGGCACGACGGATATATTAAAACAAGCTATCTATTTAAAAAGAGCTAGGCTTAGTTAGCCGGACATGCTGAAAAACATATCTCCACTAGCCTAGCAAACAAGAAGCTATCGTCGATCTGTTTTAGTGATATTACGCTACAAGGTAGACGTGTTGTTTTTACAAATTGTACTCGGAGGTCATCCATATCTGATTCAATAATCCATTTAATTGGTTATAATATATGTCTGAAAGACAACAAATGGTATGAATTCTATAGTGTTACTTGTCGGTTCAGTTAACTTGATATTTGATAACTCGTAAAGAACGGTTATCGCGGTGATTTGTAATGTTTTCTTATGGTAATTACATAGTGTCACGCGATATAAATATATACAATATTGCTAACGTTTCTTTATGATATTTTTTATGCTTTGTTCATAACTACCAATTGTCAATAATTTAATAATACGTGTATGATAATGTGTCGGACGAGCCCTCATGTTACGATGGTTAAGGCGTAACAAAACAAAGAGCATAACATTTTATGACGAAAAATCATACTTGCTTGTGTCGCTAGGGTGAAAGTCTAATGCCCTAACCACTTAGCCAAAGAGTCGACTCCCTGACGCAGTTATCTTAGACTGGCTTTTAACATTAAAGCTACGCGTAAGGTAGGCGTAACACTATTAGAAATGGTTCCAATGAAGAAGGCAAAACAATGAGCGGATATACTGTCACAGTGTCGAAATAAAGGAATCATAATATAGATACTAAAAAATGGCATCGGAGAAGTGAAAATATAAACAGTGAAAATAAATACATACAGAAAGACAACGTAGGAGCCAAAATGCAAACGGTGAAATATACAGGATGCTGACAAAGGAGTCAAAATGAAAATATGAAAACGACACTACACAGGATGGCAACGGAGTAGTCAAAATAAAATTATCAAAATAAAAACCATAGTATGGCAACGGAGGAGCCAAAATGTAAATACTGAAAACTAAAATACTTCGAATGGGAGGAGCCAGAAGGTAAATATTGAAAATAAAGATAAACAGGATGGCAACGGAGGAGCCAGAATGTAAAAGTTCAAAATAAAGATGAACAGGATGGCAGCGGAGGAGTCAGCATGTAAATAATGAAATCTAATATAAAGAGGATGGCAAGTCAGGAATAACAAAATATACAATTAACACAGAATGACGTCGGAGGAGTCAACATAGAAATTTTGAAAATTTAAGTACATTGCATAGTAACGGAGAAGTCAAAATGTATTTTTAGTTAAAATTTTACTGGATGGCAACAGAGGAGTCAAAATGTGAATATTTATAACTTAAAAAATACACCGGATGGTAACACATGTGGCAACGAAGGTGTCAAAATGTAAATATTGATGACTTAAATACATCTGAAAGTAACGGAGGAGTCAAAAGATGAATACTGATAAGTAAAGTACAGATACCATGGATACTGCAACGTAAGAATGGCAACGGAGGAGTTAAAATGTAAATACTTTTAATCTAAAAACAGAGGGTGGCAACGGATTAGCAAAAATGTCAAAGTGTAAATATTCAAATTTAGTATATTTAGAATATAATACTGCAGATGAAAACAAAAAGATCGACACGAGCGCATGCTTTATAAGAAAGTCAGTCTTATTGTTTATTGAAGAAAAACACATAATAGTTACAAGTGATAATGGATTTAAACAGAATCATGAATTTTCATTATGCACTAAAATTGCACTTTTCAAAATAAATGAAGAAAGAAGTTTAAATTTTAGATCTTAAATCAAAACAATACCAATGTATAAAAGGGTTTGTTTTGGCGAAAGGCTCACTGATTTTTCTTTCAACAGGATATGGTAAATCACTGATATATGAAATGGTACAAAAATAATTATGGGATATTAAATCGCTATGCTATTACTTACAACAGAAAAAAACCTCGTCAGTACGTATCTGTATTAATCAAATCTAGATGGACAGCCAGTTTAGATTCTTCGAAAACTATTTAATATACATACTATAAACGTAACTTTTCAAAACACTTGAAAAATATAATTAATCAAATAAAAGTAATGAGCTTTAAAGAATTAATATAGGTAAAAATAAAACTGCCTTTATCTTTTTGTTTTGCAAATATTTTTATTAGTATTTTGCAAAACATGTATTTATTTTTACTCAAAAAGTATATTATGTTATATATTCTTATATATTGTACAACCGAAATTAGTACCAAAACTTGTACCATTTTTGTAAAATGGAAATATTCCGTGTTGTCAGTATGAATGGTATGATTTGGAAGTTTAGGCGGCCATATTGGCGTAAATCTTTAATTTGAGATATTTTCCCACTACGTTCAGCCAGTCTGGCATCAACTAGGTCTAACAACTGCAGAGTCTGACAAACACTTTGTACAGTTTGAGATGTGCACAATTGTAGAATGCTCCCTCTCATGAAGATGGACTCGTTTGCGGCAGTACACACTCCTCGTCGGTGGATTTTTTTGCATCTTCCTTATCACTCTGTTCGTCCACCTTTGTCATACGTTGAACTCGTGGCGTTCGATTTACTTTCATCGGTTTGCATTGTTTTCATATGTGGCAACATGATATTTCGTCTAGTAATTATTTTCGCAAAAATTTGACATGTGAACATTTTGACATTTCATACAAGAATAATCAATTTCTTCTAACTCCCGAACACCTTGGAAAGAATATTTTTTATATTTCCTCTGCTTACGTACTCAATGAGGCGCAGGAGTACCGGCACTGTTCCCGAAAAAACAAGAAAGCAAGGATGAAAAAGACGTTAAACAGCAATAAGGAGAATATAAGATACTAAACCAACAAGGAGTATGGGGATCCTTGAGTAAAGGGCATTGATTTAACTTTTTAGAAAACGGCAGTCGGAATACGAAGATAAAATGCACAATTACTTGGATACAGAGGACGTGACTGTAGACGTTGCATTAATACGTATTTTCCGCAATTCGATAGAAACATATAGGAAAAAGATGGCAAGACATTTTAGTGACTTTATACTGTGAATCAATTCTCTCCCTCTCCTGGGTGATCCTATATTTAAAACAATAAAGGACACGGCATCCGATCTTAAGTTTATCGGTGACTATTGTAGTGAGGAAGTGTGGAAGTACGCAATCAACAGAAGTAATCACATGTTAAAAAATATTCTGACTAGATTAGAGCCTCCAGAAGTTTCGAGACCATTATTAGTCAAGCTGTCTGAGAGGAGGAGGTGGTGTACCACCCCAGAACGTAACAGACAGCCCTGTGCAGTGGGATGAGCGATGGGTTATCAGTGACCTTAAAAGAATTCCAAACGAGCCAATTTAACGAATAGGGAAAATCACTTGAAAAAAAGAATGACTAGTACCCAATAACAGCTGTTTACTGCCTACAACGGGATATTTCATTTAGATTTGAAGAATGCATGAAGTGTTTATTCCCTATATGACCTCCACAAATTTACAGAAGTGAGTTCCATATCCTTCCCGCGCCTGTAACATAATAAAATACATTAGCGTCTGATGGCCCTTTTACGTTTCCGTAGAATCAACATTTATTACACGAAACTCATTTTGAAACTATTTCTGAAATGTCTTGTAAATACGGAAATACTTAACATCCAAGGTTTATACTGATACTTTAAGACAACATCAAAAAGGACCTCTTGAACGATTTGATAAAGTTCCAAAAATCTCCATATACCCATGCTCCGTTACGGGCCCCTGTGGGATTTGTGTTTATTCCGTGTTAAATTTTTGTCGTAGATGAAAAGCTGACATGCCGTCCTAAGGCAAGGTATTTTAAAATCGATAGAAAAAAAAAACTGAAATTGACTCCCTTTTAGCCCCCAAAAAGAAGTCCACGAACATACATTTAGACGGGGTGACCCCTGTTCGTGAGCCCTGACTATTGACCAATGCAAATGCGACTTTCGCTTTCAAGTTTAGCCTGTTTACTTTCATTTTCTTTGCTTCCAGGAAAAGCTGAAGGTCGTGTGGCGCACTTTCTGTGTTGTCAAAACCATACGTATGCCTGACGAGATTGTATAAAAGTGTGCCCGTCGTACTAAGGGTATTAGATTACTTCTTCCAAACACATCTGAAGAAGGCACAATTTGCACTATTCTGCAACATTTAAAGGAAAAAACAAGGATGATTATCCAACAGGGAAAGGCACGTTCTAAAAACGCAGCCTCCCAAAACGACGTAAAATCAGCACGCGGACGCGCACACGACCATCACACACAAACACAAATACGTTAACACACTAGGACAAAACGAACCAATAAAGGAACAGAGTGGGACACCGCCTTGGAACGGTCAGTGGCAAAACCACCAATGGGAGCTTAAACCGGTTTATGGTGCACCTAACCTCACTCCTATCCCCACCTTGTTCCAAGGTCACAGGACAGTGTAAATAAATTTAATCCCCGCCAGGTGAAACCCTAACATACTCAAAAGTCAACAGAATGCATGTAATATGAAACACAAAAATGCTCTTGTATATTTATATAAAAGCAATCCTTGGAACCTAAAACGCATGTACTCGATGCCTTTGCAGCAGACAGAGCAACAAGGAAAACACCCTTAAGAGCCCCACGAATCAGACCAAAAGGAAGAAATCAAAATAGCTCAGTCAACTACCTATCAGTCCTCCACCTGTTCCTTCAGGCAAAATCAAAGAAGAAAGCGTAGCGTCCAAATGTATAAAAGCTGAACACCAAACATGCGTCCTGTCTCAAAACAGTCGGGCCATAACCTCTTTTAATAAAACATTTCATTACTTAACTAAATACAATTGGAAAATTGCAATGACCCCAACTCTTACGAAGTTTGTAAACCACATCCCCATAAAAACGGGTTTTGATATATTACCCACAGAAATGTCATTAAATATGTATTTTATTTTGATACCAAATTTGAATTATGATAGTAAAATTTAGCAGGGTATTTATGTATTTTATGATAACGGTAGCCCTATTGAAGAAGCGTATTTGTAATACATTGATTACGTTAAGAGTTAGGTCCATGTTTCGGAGATGAAAGTTCGAAAATCACCAAATCAAAGAAAGAAAGAATTGTTTTACATGAAAAAATAACAGCATATAAAACATTACTATCATTCTACAAAACCATTCTCAATTTACTCATGTATGTATTGAATTTCGGAAGAAGACTGCATGAAGGGGCCACACGTCTGGACAATTCAACGCCTTTTAAAACTCACCATCTTTACAAAAGCTGTTACATGTCTTCGTTTTGATGCATTTGCAACAATGTATGGGTGCTTAAACTTTACATAACTAGGTTTATCATCCTTTTTGAAAATTGTTTACGTTTATTTCTTTACAAATGGAATTCTTTTTTAAAGGGTGACAACTCTTTTAGAATATTTTAAGTATCCGATTCTTCGGGACAGAACTGTAAAAATGTATTGGACAGATGGGTTGTTTATAAAGATGTTGTTTGTTTTCTAAAAAATTCTGTGGTTTTTGTGATATACTGCTAAACCTTAATTGAAATCCTCAACATGGTTGCACGCTCTTGCAAACCGAATTTATTGAGAAATATATATCCCATAAGATGTTGCTTAGGGTATATCGCCATCCAAATTGGGGAAATTTACAATACTCAAATTAAAATAATCCCTCTTGTCATAAATATTAGTATGTATAAAGTTAGGGAAATGTAAAAGTAGAAATGAAGCAGAAGTATCCGAGTTGTCAGTTTTACTTAACTTCAGCTCTCGGGGATAAATAGTATCAACAAAATGAGCAAAAACGGATTATCCATATTAAGTATATCATCTAGATACCGTGATGTATTATAAAATGTAGTAATAATGTATGCCTGTGTATCTGACCCAATTTAAAATCTCTTTCATGACGATATAAAAATAAATCTGCGACAAGGGTTGAACAATTTGTTTCGATGGGAAGTTAGTGTTTCATTTATTAAGTTATGTGGAAAAGTGGTATTCAAATGACTGTAGACATCTTGTAATTATTAATTCTACGTTTATCAAGAATATCGCCAGAATTTTTTATTTACCAAAATAAGTTTTCGTATACTTTGTAACAATATCTTTTCACGTGAGTTTTTATAACAACAAGGCAGACTTTCAAGAGGCGGCGCAAAACGAGTTTTTTCTCCCGTATCCATCACCAAAAAGTTTGCACTGGTCTACAACACTTGCATGAACATTCCCAGACTTTCAGGAGACGATGCCAAACAAATTCTCCCACTCATAGGATCATGTTCATGTGAATATAAAGACTGTGGATATCAAATAAAGTTTGCAGAATTTTGTTATGACTTTTTTCTAACAATGGAATAAGTACAACTTTCACCTTGTGTAGGGCACACCTTATTATCAAACATTGAGAGTAGATTAGTTAGCAAACACTGTCGGACGGACAAGCTGTTAAATTTCCCTTATATTCCGACTCAATTTATGACTGCCATTTGAAAATTGAAATATATAAAGAAAATGAATTAATTCAATTTGATGACATTTTGGTTAGTAAATTGATATGAACTTCTCTCACTTCATATATAAGAGGATACAATTAATTAGAAGACTAATTTCATATTATATAACTCTGTTGTTTACTCAAGCGGAAAATATCATATAAAATGCAATAAAAAGATAGGGGTTAAAGGTCAGTAATTCAAATCCTTCTTTGTTTCATATAAAAAACGACAACTTCATGTCGTCTTTACGTATCTTTAGAGAACATCACTTTTTCCTACACCTATTTTTCATGAAAGTTCTATCACAAATTTACGAAAAAATGAAAAGAAAAAAAGGGGGTTGAATAGTTCCTAGTGAAATGCCAGTCAGTTGTGGTCTGCTACCCAAAAAATGGCGCATCTTTCGACTACACCACGGAAGCACATTTTCGACCGAATTACTGACCTTATTCCTAGGGCATAGCGGGTGACCATTGGTAAGTTCTAGTAACATAGTTGTTATAATCACTATGATTCAATGTACTTACAGATATTCTCCTTATTTACTTGTATATATAGATAACACTCTTTAAATTAGTGATTTCTGTTGATACATTCCTGTTGTGATTTTACAGACTAAATAATATATACTTTAACTTTTATCAGTATAGTTTAGAGGTTTTAAACTATGTACCTTTGCGCGATGACTACACCAAGATTGCATATTTGTTTGTTTGGCATTTTAACGCTGGTCATGTGGTAAAGGTGTTTTCAACACGACTGGTGTCATGACAACATCTCATATGGCACCAGTTTTTGGTTTTCCAGAAAGCAGCCTCGAGACTAGTTCATATAACATATAAGATTTCATCACAACAAAAATTGAGCTAAATCAAGGAATAATAAAATTTAGATTTAGGGGAACTTCGTCCATCTCCCATGTGGGTTCGAGTCTGACTCTAGGCGCTGAATTCATCCAGCTGCCTTAGGAAAGTCGGTGGCCACCTGTAATGATACACAGAGGGGCATCTGCTGTATTCCACCACCAATAAAGCTGAAAAGTCGCCATATGACCTATAGCCTGCGACGTTAAACAAACAAAATAATGTAAACTAAACAAAAGCTAAGTTGACTTCTCAGCCATTCAGTTTCAAACGTAGTTCTGTTTAGGAAAGAAACATTCGATGCAAACCGAAATAGGACTAGTTTACAAGCTGCGTGAAAACAAACAGTAAAACACATCTTAGTATGGCTGCATCGGGATACTACTAACATACATACTAGAGTATTAGACCAGCAATGGACACAAAATTAAGAGAATGCCCGGAAGACGGATGGAAATAAACCTTTATTACAATCATTTTTCATTAAGTTTTATTTCTATAGTGAAACAGTCAATACAAACAAAATTCAGTTAGATAAATAGGTCTATATTAGTGTTATACAAGTACTGACCAAACTAAACATAATTCTGTAATGTGTATGAATTATTTATCGTTTATTTACATACGTCGAATTTTCCATCAAAATGTTATTTCTAGTCTTTATTGATTTGTATAATTCATTGGACATTGGCCTACTAACTCAACAAAGACTGCCATTGTTTGTTTAAATATCAGTACTTTAGATATACCAGCTCAATACTTCAGACTCATATGACAGTTTATAAGCAACAAAGAACAACGTAAAATAGATTTTCAAAATTTGTAAGTCTGTCAAAGATTCTCAGGGATATGCTGTTTAGTTCATAATTATCTCATATTATTCTCATCTTTTAGTAACAAACAAGAAGCCATAGATACAGTAAGTGAAACCATATAAGATTATTACCTACAATGCATTTGTCTCTAGTTCATTTGAAAGAAATCTAAAAAAATGCAATTGTGTTGAATCCCTTATCTAGCTGAAAAACACCACTCAGTTTCTAATCTTTCTAGTTCATATTTTAAGCAAGACAAAATTGATTTATAAGAATCGATAAAATCCCACAGATTTCAAGATAATGATATTTTTGTAACAATACCTGCATATAAATAACTTTATATTCTCTAGTAATATTTGGCTTTTATCATTATTATGTTCCAATTCTTCAATTCTTTCAATGATATATGAAATCGCTACTCACTAACATATATTCAGGGATATATTATGTGGATTTGTATGCTACGACACTCTAGTAATTTATTGCCTCTAATATCCAAACCACATATTTTATAGTAATATAAAGAAAGTTGAAATCATTTGACATGTACTGTACTTTAAAAATTACCAGAAAATACAGATAGCAGGTTTGGATAGCATCGTTTGTTAGTGAAACTTTTATTGTTTGTCAAGTTCTTGTTTGTTTGTAACCGTTCTCATTTATCTTAAATAGCATTATAAAGAATAGTTGCTAGGTGGCTTTTTGTACGTTTGTGGTTGAAGTCATATACAGAAGATAACCTCAAACATAGTTGTATCATAAGTGCAGCGGAACGTCTTGTAAAAGTGTAGATTGTACCTATAAGTTATAAGAACTAATTTAAACGTTGTGGTTTAATAATCATATCCTTTATACTTACCACTGAAGAGAAAACTGGTTCTAAATATAGAAGCTGACTGAGAGGTTTAATCAACATATATTTTTAATAATAAATCAATTTATGATAAATTGTAATTAGGCATTTACGTTTGCTCTAAAGAATATCTACACAATTCAGTGAAGAGGTAGACACAATAACAGTGAACGTACCAACATTGTAACTTACGTTCTGCTCTTTCAATATCTGCAGCTTCCGTTGCTTGTAACTCAGGATTTGTATCTGAAATGAAGAAAAAGAAGAAATATAACGTTCGTATGCAATCAAAATGAAACAAAAGGAAGTCAGATTTACATGATTAACTTTTTCCATCAAGTCGATCAGAAATATTTGCGTCACAGGCAACATATGGGTTGAAAAAAACATTGTCTAGACCTAGATTCTTGTAAAGCAGATGATCGGCACTGACCAAAAACGGCGAACACATAAAAAGCTAGGGTGCCATTAGAATAAACTTTTTTTTCTAAAATTGTGCCAGTTTCGTTTGAAATGTACAAGCACCTAAAATGCATGAAAAATACAGTTTTTAGCTTCATATCAACAGTTTCTAAGATTTTATGGCATTTTCCGTTACATAAGACAACGCGTCAGATTTTGCCAAAAATAGCTGTCGCGACATAATTTTCAATCAGTTCTCCCAACTCTAGCCTAGTATTGCCCTGTTTTGTCATTTTCTAACCTGATCTGCATGAAGTGTATTGAAATTGCCACTATTTATATTTAAGAAAATCAAGTCATACAGCTGGTTTTGTATGATCAATATGTCTAGATAGTTCTGTAGAAGATCTCAAAATGACTACCGTTTCATTTAGAGTTCTGCACGTTCGGATCGAAATATTTCTTACAATGTAGAATTTTGTTAAACTCTGATTTTTCAAAACTTCAGAATATACTTAGAACATTCAGCAGATATAAAAGATAGCCGTGAACTTGAAGTTTTGCTAGACTAATTTGAAAAAGTTTGACCTCACGAATTGTTTTTTCATAATGGGAAAATCATTACTTTCAAAACATTTTCGCGGATAGTTATTTTTCTACAATGAAGATATTAATGAAACCTCTCACAATTGGACATAGGTGAAATAAAATGTATAGGTCCGTGTGGTTATGATTGAGATAGTTGACCAGGATTACAGTGAACAGCACATTTCACACTAAGACACACTTAAATACATAGTTTTGAATTATTTAACGTGTATCATATTTTAACTTTAAAAAGATAGTAACAGTGCCATTGTGATAAATTTGCTCACAGCTAAAATAATTTTCAACTACTAGTACACCGAATCCAGGCCTTATTCTACATTTTGCGGATAAATGACGTTACACCATCACTTCTCGTTAAGTAAACGTGCAAAACTACCTTATATATGTTTTGACGTCTGAAAAATTATTTCAAAGGAGAATTATTCTAATATTTTCTGTGTATGTAAACAGAACAAACCAAACTCAGCCAAAAGCGGTCACATGTTTTAGATAGTTCAGTTTGTTTAGCTATTTCAGTATTATTTTTGAAACATGACGATTTGTTTTAGAGGTTCTCTTTTTATCATCACACGTGCAATAGCTAGAATCTTATGTCATTTCTAGTAACTGGGCATGACAAATTATAAGTCCGCAACTTTATGAAAATATATAAAATATTAAGCGGGACAAAATATTATTGGGGAGTTCACACTTTTGCTACTGCTACTGTTGCTACTGTTACTGCATATTTCACATTTTTGCTACTGCTACTGCTGATATTGCTACTGCAAAGTTCACATTTTTGCAACTGCTACTGCTACAGCTACTGCTGCTACTTCAAAGTTCACATTTTTGCAACTGCTTCTGCCATTACTACTGTTGCTACTGTTACTGCAAATGTCACATTTTTGTTACTGCTACAGCTACTGCTGCTACTGCTACTGTTACGGCCAGTTTCTTGATTTTTCTACCGCAACTGCTGCTGCTTACTTTTCTGCTGGCAAATCTGCTACTGCTACTGTCGATATAATATTTTTGCTTTTGCTATTGTTACTACTGCTGCCGCCAGTTTCACGAATTTTGATACCTACAACAACTGCTTATAACTCTAATGCTACTGCAACTGCTGCTACGCGTACTGCAAATTTTACGTTTCTGTTACTTCTGCTACTGCTACACGTTTTCTAATATTCGTCTGCATATTGATACTGCTCACTGCTACTGCTAACTTTCTGCACATACTTCCAGGTATTATAAGCCAAAAGATGAATTCACGTTTTGATATGCGCCACAGCCGTACTGTAACGTTTAAAGATACAAAATAATGCGTATGCTCCAAGATACGAGATAAAAGATACAAGACGATTTATTGAACGTCGGATAAATACAACATATATAACTGGCTTAAAGCTATGTTCCGACAAACACAAGTTAATAAGCTCAACATAAGTAAAACAGCTGTAAGAAATTGTATACATTTTGAAGCGCATTAAAGTAAGTAAAACATATCTGACACAAAGGAAATAAGAACAAATCACAAATTATCACATACATGTTACAGCACATAAAAGCAACATAAAACGTAGCTGGCCAATAAAAAGAAAAAACAATTTATCACATACATGTTAAAACACATTTAAAGCAACATAAAAAAAACGTTGACACTTAGCAAATAAGAAAAGTCACAGTTTACAACATATTAAAACAACATAAATGAAGAAATCACATACGTGTTAAAGAACCATAAAAACAAATTAAAACATAACTGACGGAGACATTTGTATCACTAGCATACAACATCTGTAACTAATGCTAAAAAGGAAAAAAAAAAGAATTACAAACACAGAAATTAAAAGTACATTTAAAAGCGCTGGTGTTATATAATACATGCATTTCAGATGACAAAGCAAGCAAAGCATAAAAGAATCTAAACAAAAACTAAGAAAAAACTAAGAAACACAGGGGAAGTAACTAAAGCGGAACTATAACACATGGCACATTTGCGTTTGGGGCCAGTTCAGGGACGGACCAGTCTGACAGAGTCCTTGTAGTTATCAATGATCCTGATGTCATTTGACAGACTGTCCCACACCCTGACAGCCTCAAACTTGTATTTTGCCATACCCTGGGAAATTCTAACATATTTACATACCTGACATTATAAGAAGAATCTTTAACAATTGTTAGAGATCTTAAATTTTCTGGTGACATATTGTGAATTAATTTAAATGTTTCAGTGGCAATAGTTTTGAGCCTACCTAAATGAAGCGATGTCATACAAACTGTGTTTAATAATGTATCGTATGAGGAAGAGTATTCCTCAAAAACAATCCTAAGTGCTCTATACTGAATATTTCAAAAGTGCCAAATTCACGGACAGTAATTAAAGTTGGATTTAATAAAAGTTTTGAAAATAACTAATCTAGTACCTAAATTTAAGATTTTACTTAACCTTTGCCGGACATTTAGTTGTTTTGCTGCCTTTTGACATAAACTAGTAACTTGGCTGTCAAAATGTAACAGGTAATCGAGATTAATTCCTAAAAGTTTAACTTCATCTTCACATATGATCTCATTTTGGTCAATATGAAAAGATTTTATTAACTTATTTGTTTTGCTTCCTACACATAGACTGATTTTTTTCTGGATTTACCTGCATATGGTAAATGTCAAACTAGTTTATTAAAGAATTACTTTCTGTTTCTAATGGGTATTTGAATGTGTTTAGATCTGCATGACCGAAGGACACAGTATTGTCATCTGCATAGTTGTATAGAGTAGATGGGTGTACAAAATAACAGATGTCATTTATAAACATATCAAAGATAAGAAGTCCTAAAATTGGTGCTTGGGGCACCCCTTTAATGATTTCTAACCAGTCACTTTTAACATTAATTTTAACTCTTTGGCTTCTGTTTGTCAGGTAACTATCTACTAGTTTGCATGCCTTATTTGTAAGATTATAGACTTTTAACTTTAAAATAATCAGATTATGGGACAGACAGTCAATGGCCTTAGACAGATTCATCAGCACCGCATCTACATATTTGTTCTCGTTTAGGGCTTGTTTCCAATCTTTAAATAGCCGTAGAAGAGTGACCTGACAGCAAAAAGATGTTCGAAATGCTGCACAGGAGGGACGAAAAAAATGGAGTTGAAATGTTCGTTACTTGTTTACCAATTGTTCTTTCATACAATTTTGAAAGTGTGAGTAGGATGCTGACGGGTCAGTTTTTTCAACAAAAGTGTAATCATTTTTAAAAATAGGGGTCACGTGAGCTTGCTTTAATTTTGTGGGGGAATTCTCCTTTATTATATTATAATTGTGTTTACAATAGAAGTAATTTGGGAGTTGAGTCTGGGATTTCCGGCCTTGATTATTTTTGGGGAAATGCATCAACTCCAGCCGCTGTTTTACAGTCTAATTGTTTAATGCAGATTGCAATATCTTTCTCTGTAGCCTAACCTTAGCAAAATTGAAAGTCTGTGTATTTATATTAGCGCTGATTGCTTTGATACTAGGATGGTCCTTATTTACAGGAGTATTGTTATTAATACCAATGTTTTTTGCAATGTTTACATAAGAGGAATTTATTTTGTCTACAACTTAGTTTTGATCAGATATCAGTTTATTTTGTTCTTGATCTTAAAGTATGATTTGGCTATTGGATTTCATGACTGATGTTTGAGATAAAAATGGCTTGACAGTTGGCCAGAAGTCTTGCGACTTCGGGTCACCATCACATTTTCCCTAAAATAAACCGTAATAGATTCACGTTTTATTGTTGTTCTCGCATTTCGTAATTGAGTATATTTTTTCTGTTTTCAGTTTTTTTTAGATATATGTTAGAGGCTATAATGGTTTTATAAATAACATTTGTGTAATGGGAATTCATATACGGACGTGGATTTCGTTTTGGTACTTTCTGTTGAGTTGGGGCATGTTCATCAACAACTTGTTTCAATAACAATTCATGTGCCCAGTAAATGTCATTGACTTGATCAAATGCGCGTGCTACATGAAAAGGTACGTGTGACAAGTCATAGTTAAACTGATCAGCATCGAAGCCTTTATAGCTTCTGAAAGTGACTTTCGTATTGGACATAGACTGACATTGCTCTATCAATGATGTAGCTATTAGATTATGACAGTCACTTAAACCACAGTTAAAGTTTACAGTATTGCAGAGAAATCTTTTTGAGTTTGTTAAAATTACATCAATTAAAGTTGGATCTTTCGAAAAAGAGGTTGGTCCACGTATAATATTTCCGAGGTTCAAGCTATCATAGACATTTGTTAAGGGCCTACCCTTTTTTCCCAGTTAATCAAAATTTGAGTCACCAATACAGATCAAATGGTCAAATACCATACATATTTTATCCAAACAATTACTAAAACAGACTTAAAAAACAGAGTCTGACATAGATGGTTGCTTATATATACTAAGGATACACTGTTTTCTTTTATTCATTGAGAATTCATAAAACATACAATCTAAATCCTTGGGCTCAAGGTCTTTTCTACGCTTAAAAGGCAGGTCAGACCAGACAAAAGTCATCAATCAGCCTCCACGGGCATTTCTATCTTTTCGTTCCATTTTAAAATCATCTGTACTAAAAAGATTGTTATTAAAAGTTTCATCAATTTTGGTTTCAGCAACTGTAAAAAGATCTACCAGATTATCATACAAAACTTCCTCTAGATCTTCAAATTTATAATGAACGCTATTTATATTAAATATACTAATGATAAGTCTTTTTCTATTTTCATTTTTAAGTGAACGAAGTTCATCAAATATATCAGAATTTGAGTTATTGTGATCATAAGAGTCTGAGTTTATTGAAAGACTCAAATTTACATCATCGAGTTCCTCATTACCTTGTTGATCTACATGTGCATTTAGCAGCCAGTCTTCTTCTGGATCTGGTTGAGGTGAGTAACTATCGTTTAAGGTGGTAAAGTTTGTTCTAAAAGTTGCCTCCCTTAAATATATATTTGTCTCTAGTGAGGTATCAGCCATCCGGTCTTTTCTCATTTTTGGAGAAGCTGAAATGTTTGAGTTATTGATATTCCTTATTCTTGTATCATTTGAAACTATTGATCGATATGGGATCAACAGCAGAATCTCTAGAATGATTTTATATCAAGGATATATTGCAAAATTACATAACTAACACTATTTATATTAAATTTACTAATGATAGCTCTTTTTCTATTTTCATTTCTAAGTTCATTTTATGTGCAGCCAGTGTTCGCATCTGTCACATACAACGGCACGATGTGTTTTTGCCACCGCCTTCGAGCAGAACCCACAAATGTGTTTAGCAGGAACTGGACTGGTCGAAATATCGCCACTTAATAGTAGTATTGTCAGTTTGTAAAATCTTCCAAAATCGAAGAGAGCGTCCATTCATGAGTACAAGGTTGTAATGGATGGATGTATGACACTTTTTCGTTCGTGATAGTTGTATGTGCAAGAGTTAAAGTTTTCGATAACCGGAGGCACAAGGGGTAAGACTGTGATAATTGCAGGTACAAGAGTTAAAAGTGGTGATAATTGGAGGTGAAAGTGTTTAAGGTTGTGACAAATCAAATTGCAAGGATTAAAAAATGTGGTTATTGGAAGCGCATGACATTAAGGGCCTAAAATATGAGGTGTAAGAGGTTAAGGATTTGATAACTGGAGGAGCAAGAGTTTAAGGTTGTCATAATTGGAAGTGCTAGAGTTTATGGTTGTGATAACATGGGGAACAGTTGTTCAATTTCGCGATAATTTGAGGTGCAAAGGTGCAAGTTTGTGAAAGTTTGAAGTAAGTGCACGTGTTAAAGGTAGTGATCAACTGTGTTGGAAGATTATAATATCGTAGTGGATGGAGGTGCAGGAGTTTCAGATTGTGATAATTTGGGATGCAATAGCTTAACGTTGTGATAACTTGAGGTGCAAAAGTGTAAAGATTTAGTGAATCGAAGTGTAAGAGTTTCAGGTTGTGATAATTTGAGGTGCAAAAATTAAAGGTTATGAAAATTGGAGGTGCAAATGTTGAATGCTTTGATGGTTGGAGGTGCAAGAGAAAAAACACGTAATAACTGGAGATGCAAGAGTTTCAAGGTTGTGATTATTAGAGGTGTAAGATTTATAGGTTGTGATAAATGAAAGTTCAAGTGTTAAATGTGTGATAATTTGAGATGGAATAGTGTAAGGTCTGTTAGTTGGAGATGCGGGTGTTAAAGGTTATGTTCCAATTCTTCAATTCTTTCAATGATATATAAAACCACTACTTACTAACATATATTCAGGGATATATTATGTGGATTAGTATGCTACGACACTCTAGTAATTTATTGTCTCTAATATCCAATCCATATATTTTATAGTAATATAAAGAAAGTTAAAATCATTTGACATGTACTGTACTTTAAAAATTACCAGAAAATACAGATAGCAGGTTTGGATAGCATCGTTTGTTAGTGAAACTTTTATTGTTTGTCAAGTTCATGTTTGTTTGTAACCGTTCACATTATCTTAAATAGCATTATAAAGAATAGATGCTAGGTGGTTTTTTTGTACGTTTGTGGTTGAAGTCATATACAGAAGATAACCTCAAACATAGTTGTATCATAAGTGCAGCGGAACGTCTTGTAAAAGTGTAGATTGTACCTATAAGTTATAAGAACTAATTTAAACGTTGTGGTTTAATAATAATATCCTTTATACTTACCACTGAAAAGAAAATTGGTTCTAAATAAAGAAGCTGACTGAGAGGTTTAATCAACATATATTTTTAATAATGAATCAATTTATGATAAATTGTAATTAGGCATTTACGTTTGCTCTAAAGAATATCTTCACAAGTTCAGTGCAGAGGTAGACATAGTGACAGTGAACGTATCAACATTGTAACTTACGTTCTGTTCTTTCAAAATGTGCAGCTTCCGTTGCTTGTAACTCAGGATTTGTATCTGAAATGAAGAAAAAGAAGAAATATAACGTTCGTATGCAATCAAAATGAAACAAAAGGAAGTCAGATTTACATGATTAACTTTTTCCATCAAGTCGAGCCTCACAGGCAACATATGGGTTGAAAAAAGCATTGTCTAGAGCTAGATTCTTGTAAAGCAGATGATCGGCACTGACCAAAAACGGCAAACACATAAAAAGCTAGGGTGCCATTAGAAAAATCTTTTTATTTCTAAAATTGTGCAAGTTTCGTTTGAAATGTACAAGCACCTAAAATGCATGAAAAATATAGCTTTTACCTTCATATCAACAGTTTCTAAGATTTTATGGCATTTTCCGTAACATAAGACAACGCGTCAGATTTTGCCAAAAATAGCTGTCGCAACATAATTTTCAATCAGTTCTCCTAACTCTAGCCTAGAATTGCCCTGTTTTGTCATTTTCTACCCTGATCTGCATGAAGTGTATTGAAATTGCCACTATTTATATTTTAGAAAATCAAGTCATACAGCTGGTTTTGTATGATCAATATGTCTAGATAGTTTTGTAGAAGATCTCAAAATGACTTCCATTTTAAGAGTTCTGCACGTTCGAATCTAAATTTTTCCTACAATGTAGAATTTTGTTAAACTCTGAATTTTCAAAACTTCAGAATATGCTTAGAACATTCAGCAAATATAAAAGATAGCCGTGAGCTTGAAGTTTTGCTAGACTAATTTGAAAAATTTTGACCTCACGAATTGTTTTTTCATAATGGGAAAATCATTACTTTCAAAACATTTTCGCGGATAGTTATTTTTCTACAATGAAGATATTAATGAAACCTCTCACAATTGTACATAATTTGGTGAAATAAAATGTATAGGTCCGTGTGGTTATGATTGAGATAGTTGACCAGGATTACAGTGAACAGCACATTTCACACTAAGACACACTTTAAGACATAGTTTTTAATTATTTAACGTGTATCATATTTTAACTTTAGAAAGATAGTAACAGTGCCATTGTGATAAATTTGCTCACAGCTAAAATAATTTTCAATTACACCTAATCCAGGCCTTATTCTACATTTTGCGGATAAATGACGTTACACCATCATTTCTCGTTAAGTAAACGTGCAAAACTACCTTATATATGTTTTGACGTCTGAAAAATTATTTCAAAGGAGAATTATTCTAATATTTTCTGTGTATGTAAACAGAACAAACCAAACTCAGCAAAAAGCGTTCACATGTTTTAGATAGTTTAGTTTGTTTAGCTATTTAAGTATTATTTTTGAAACATGACACGTGCAATAGCTAGAGTCTTATGTCATTTCTAATATCTAGAAACTGACTAATTACAAGTCCGCAACTTTAATAGAGAAAGCCAAATGATACGAACGCTGCCTCCCCAAAACGAGACCTTACATCAGTATATGTGTAAATGATTGTCAATTATACTGAAAATATATAAAAAATTAAGCGGGACAAAATATTATCGGGGAGTTCACACTTTTGCTACTGCTACTGTTGCTACTGTTACTGCATATTTCACAGTTTTGCTACTGATACTGCTGATATTGCTACTGCAAAATTCGCATTTTTGCAACTGCTACTGCTACAGCTACTGCTGCTACTTCAAAGTTCACATTTTTACAACTGCTACTGCCTCTGCTACTGTTGCTACGGTTACTGCAAATGGCACATTTTTGCTGCAGCTTCTGATACTGCTGCTACTGCTACTGTTACGGCCAGTTTCTCGATTTTTCTACCGCAACTGCTGCTGCTTACTTTTCTGCTGGCAAATCTGCTACTGCCGATATAATATTTTTGCTTTTGCTATTGTTACTACTGCTGCCGCCAGTTTCACGATTTTTAACCCCTACAACAACTGCTTATAACTCTAATGCTACTGCAACTGCTGCTACGCGTACTGCAAATTTTACGTTTCTGTTACTTCTGCTACTGCTACACGTTTTCTGATATTCGTCTGCTCATTGATACTGCTCACTGCTACTGCTAACTTCCTGCACATACTTCCAGGTATTATTAGACAATAGATGAATTCACTTTTTGATATGTGCCACAGCCGTACTGTAACGTTTAAAGATACAAAATAATGCGTATGCTCCAAGATACAAGATATAAGATACAAGAAAATTTATTGAACGTCGGATAAATACAACATATATAACTAGCTTAAATCTATTTTCCGACAAACACAAGTTAATAAGCTCAACATAAGTAAAACAGCTGTAAGAAATTGCATACATGTTAAAGCACATTAAAGTAAATAAAACATATCTGACACAAAGGAAATAAGAACAAATCACAAATTATCACATACATGTTACAGCACATAAAAGCAACATAAAACATAGCTAGCAAATAAGAAGAAAAAGCAAATTACCACATACATGTTAAAGCACATTTAAAGCAACATAAAAGAAAAACGCTGACACTTATCAAGTAAGAAAAGTTACAATTTACAACATACATATTAAAACAACATAAATGAAGATATCACATACATGTTAAAGAACCATAAAAACAAATTAAAACATAACTGACGGAGATATTTGCATCACCAGCATACAGCATCTGTAACTAATGCTAAAAAGGAAAAAAAGTATTACAATCACAGAAATTAAAAGTACATTTAAAAGCGGTGGTATTATATAATACATGCATTACAGATGACAAAGCAAGCAAAGCATAAAATAATCTAAACAAAAACTAAGAAAAAACTAAGAAACACAGGGGAAGTAACTAAAGCGGAAGTATAAACACATGACACATTCGCATTTGGGGCCAGTTCAGGGGCGGACCAGTCTGACAAAATCCTTGTAGTTATCAATGATCCTGATGTCATTTGGCAGACAGTCCCACACCCTGACAGCCGCAAACTTGTATTTTGCCATACCCTGGGAACTTCTAACATATTTACATACCTGACATTATAAGAAGAATTTTTAACATTTGTTAGAGATTTTAAATTTTCTGGTGACATATTGTGAATTAATTTAAATGTTTCAGTGGCAATAGGTCTGAGCCTATCTAATACCCCAGTCACACATACGGCGCGGATAGCTACGTCTAGCCATGGATAGAAACGTAGTAATCTGTATCGATCCGTACCTGAGCCGTACCTTAAAGTAGTAATCCGTATCAATCCGTACGGCTGAGGTACGGATCGATACGGAATACTACGTCTATATCCTTGTCTAGACGTAGCTATCCGCGCCGTATGTGTGACTGGGCTATAAATGAAATGATGTCATACTTACTTTGTTTAATAATGTATCCTATGAGGAAGAGTTATCGTCAAAAACAATCCTAAGTGCTCTATATTTCAAAAGTGCCAAATTAACGGACAGTAATTAAAGTTGGATTTAATAAAAGTTTTGAAAATAACTAATCTAGTATGAAAATTTAAGATTTTACTTAACTTCTGCCGGACATTTAGTTGTTTTGCTGCCTTTTGACATTAATCAGTAACATGGCTGTCAAAATTTAAGAGATAATCGAGATTAATTCCTAAAAGTTTAACTTCATCTTCACATATGATCTCATTTTGGTCAATTTGAAAGGATTTTATTAACATATTTCTTTTGCTTCCTACACATATAGACAGATTTTTTTTTCTGGATTTACCTGCATATGGTAAATGTCAAACCAGTTTATTAAAGATTTACTTTCTGTTTCTAATGGGTATTTGAATGTGTTTAAAGGACAGAGTATTGTCATCTGCATAGTTGTATAGAGTAGATTGGTGTACAAAATAACAGATGTCATTTATAAACATATCAAAGATAAGAAGTTCTAAAATTGGTGCTTGGGGCACCCCTTTAATGATTTCTAACCAGTCACTTTTAACATCATTAATTTTAAATCTTTGGCTTCTATTTGTCAGGTAACTATTAGTTTGCTTGCCTTATTTGTAAGACTATAGACTCTTAACTTTAAAATAATAAGATTATGGGACAGACAGTCGGCCTTAGACAGATTCATCAGTACTGCATCTACATATTTGTTCTCGTTTAGGGCTTGTTTCCAGTCTTCAAATAGCCATAGAAGAGTGACCTGACAGCAAAAAGTTGTTCGAAATGCTGCACAGGAGGGACGAAAAATGGAGTTGAAATGTCCGTTTAGTTGTTTACTAATTGTTCTTTCATACAATTTTGAAAGTGTGAGTAGGATGCTGACGGGTCAGTTTTTTTGAACAAAAGGGTAATCTTTTTTAAAAATAGGGGTCACGTGAGCTTGCTTTAATTTTGTGGGGAATTCTCCTTTATTATATTATAATTGTGTTTGCAATAGAAGTAATTTGGGAGTTGAGTCTGGGATTTCCGGCCTTGATTAGTTTTGGGGGAATGCATCAACTCCAGTCGCTGTTTTACAGTCTAATTGTTTAATGCAGGTTGCAATATCTTTCTCTGTAGCCTAACCTTAGCAAAATTGAAAGTCTGTGTATTTATATTATCGCTGATTGCTTTGATACTAGGATGGTCCTTATTTACAGGAGTATTGTCATTAATACCAATGTTTTTTGCAATGTTTACATAAGAGGAATTTATTTTGTCTACAACTTAGTTTTAATCAGATATCAGTTTATTTTGTTCTTGATCTTAAAGTATGATTTGGCTATTGGATTTCATGACTGATTTTTGAGATAAAAATGGCTTGATAGTTGGCCAGAAGTCTTGCGACTTCGGGTCACCATCACATTTTTCCTAAAATAAACCGTAATAGATTCACGTTTTATTGTTGTTCTCGCATTTCGTAATTGAGTATATTTTTTTCGGTTTTCAGTTTTTTTTAGATATATGTTCTAGGCTAGTATGGTTTTATAAATAACTTTTCTGTAATGGGAATTCATATACGGAAGTGGATTTCGTTTTGGTACTTTCTGTTGAGTTGGGGCATGTTCATCAACAACTTGTTTCAATAACAATTTATGTGCCCAGTAAATGTCATTGACTTGATCAAATGCGCGTGCTACATGAAAAGGTACGTGTGACAAGTCATAGTTAAATTGATCAGCATCGAAGCCTTTATAGCTTCTGAAAGTGACTTTCTTTTTGAACATAGACTGGCATTGCTCTATCAATGATGTAGCTATTAGATTATGACAATCACGTAAACCACAGTTAAAGTTTACAGTATTGCAGAGAAGTCTTTTTGAGTTTGTTAAAATTACATCAATTAATGTTGGATCTTTCGTAAAAGAGGTTGGTCCACGTATAATATTTTCGAGGTTCAAGCTATCATAGACATTTGTTAAGGGCCTACCCTTTTTTCCCAGTTAATCAAAATTTGAGTCACCAATACAGATCAAATGGTCAAATACCATACATATTTTATCCAAACAATTACTACATTGTAAAACAGACTTCAAAAACAAAGTCTGACATAGATGGTTGCTTATATATACTAAGGATACACTGTTTTCTTTTATTCATTGAGAATTCATAAAACATACATTCTAAATCCTTGGGCTCAAGGTCTTTCCTACGCTTAAAAGGCAGGTCAGACCAGACAAAAGTCATCAATCCGCCTCTACGGGTATTTTTATCTTTTCGTTCCATTTTAAAACCATCTGTACGCAAAAGATTGTTATTAAAAGTTTCATCAATTTTGGTTTCAGCGACTGTAAAAAAGTCTACCAGGTTATCATCCAAAACTTACTCTAGATCTTCAAATTTATAACGAACACTATTTATATTAAATATACTAATGATAAGTCTTTTTCTATTTTCATTTCTAAGTGAACTAAGTTCATCAAATATATCAGAATTTGAGTTATTGTGATCATAAGAGTCTGAGTTTATTGAAAGTCTTAAATTTACATAATCGAGTTCCTCATTACCTTGTTGATCTACATGTGCATTTAGCAGCCAGTCTTCTCCTGGATCTGGTTGAGGTGAGTAACTATCGTTTAAGGTGGTAACGTTTGTACTAAGAGTTGCCTCCCTTACATATATATTTGTCTCTAGTGAGGTATCAGCCATCCGGTCTTCTCTCATTTTTGGAGAAGCTGAAATGTTTGAGTTCGTTATTCTTGTATCATTTGAAACTATTGATCGATATGGGATCAACAGTAGAATCCCTAGAATGATTTTATATCAAGGATATATTGCAAAATCACATAACGAACACTATTTATATTAAATTTACTAATGATAGCTCTTTTTCTATTTTCATTTCTAAGTTCATTTTATGTGCAGCCAGTGTTCGCATCTGTCACATACAACGGCACGATGTGTTTTTGCCACCGCCTTCGAGCAGAACCCACAAATGTGTTTAGCAGGAACTGGACTGGTCGAAATATCGCCACTTAATAGCAGTATTGTCAGTTTGTAAAATCTTCCAAAATCGAAGAGAGCGTTCATTCATGAGTACAAGGTTGTAATGGGTGGAGGTATGACACTTTTTCATTCGTGATAGTTGTATGTGCAAGAGTTAAAGTTTTCGATAACCAGAGGAACAAGGGGTAAGACTGTGATAATTGCAGGTACAAGAGTTAAAAGTGGTGATAATTGGAGGTGAAAGTGTTTAAGGTTGTGACAAATCAAATTGCAAGGATTAAAAAATGTGGTTATTGGAAGCGCATGACATTAAGGGCCTAAAATATGAGGTGTAAGAGGTTAAGGATTTGATAACTGGAGGAGCAAGAGTTTAAGGTTGTCATAATTGGAAGTGCTAGAGATTATGGTTGTGATATCATGGTGAACAGTTGTTCAATTTCGCGATAATTTGAGGTGCAAAGGTGCAAGTTTGTGAAAGTTTGAAGTGCACGTGTTAAAGGTAGTGATTAACTGTGTTGGAAGATTATAATATCGTAGTGGATGGAGGTGCAAGAGTTTCAGGTTGTGATAATTTGGGATGCAATATCTTAACGTTGTGATAACTTGAGGTGCAAAAGTGTAAAGATTTAGTGAATCGAAGTGTAAGAGTTTCAGGTTGTGATAATTTGAGGTGCAAGAGTTTAAGGTTATGAAAATTGGAGGTGCAAATGTTGAATGCTTTGATAGTTGGAGGTGCAAGAGAAAAAACAAGTAATAACTGGAGATGCAAGAGTTTCAAGGTAGTGATTATTAGAGGTGTAAGATTTATAGGTTGTGATAAATGAAAGTTCAAGTGTTAAATGTGTGATAATTTGAGATGGAATAGTGTAAGGTCTGTTAGTTGGAGATGCAAGTGTTAAAGGTTATGTTCCAATTCTTCAATTCTTTCAATGATATATAAAATCACTACTTACTAACATATATTCAGTTATATATTATGTGGATTAGTACGGTACGACACTCTAGTAATTTATTGCCTCTAATATCCAATCCATATATTTTATAGTAATATAAAGAAAGTTGAAATCATTTGACATGTACTGTACTTTTAAAATTACCAGAAAATACAGATAGCAGGTTTGGATAGCATCGTTTGTTAGTGAAACTTTTATTGTTTGTCAAGTTCATGCTTGTTTGTAACCGTTCTCATTTATCTTAAATAGCATTATAAAGAATAGATGCTAGGTGGTTTTTTGTACGTTTGTGGTTGAAGTCATATACAGAAGATAACCTCAAACATAGTTGTATCATAAGTGCAGCGGAACGTCTTGTAAAAGTGTAGATTGTACCTATAAGTTATAAGAACTAATTTAAACGTTGTGGTTTAATAATCATATCCTTTTTACTTACCACTGAAAAGAAAATTGGTTCTAAATATAGAAGCTGACTGAGAGGTTTAATCAACATAAATTTTTAATAATGAATCAATTTATGATAAATTGTAATTAGGCATTTACGTTTGCTCTAAAGAATATCTACACAAGTTCAGTGCAGAGGTAGACATAATGACAGTGAATGTATCAACATTGTAACTTACGTTCTGTTCTTTCAATACGTGCAGCTTCCGCTGCTTGTAACTCAGGATTTGTATCTGAAATGAAGAAAAAGAAGAAATATAACGTTCGTATGCAATCAAAATGAAACAAAAGGAAGTTAGGTTTACATGATTAACTTTTTCCATCAAGTCGAGCCTCACAGGCAACATATGGGTTGAAAAAAACATTGTCTAGACCTAGATTCTTGTAAAGCAGATGATTGGCACTGACCAAAAACGGCAAACACATAAAAAGCTAGGCTGCCATTAGAAAAAAACATCTTTTTATAAAATTGTGCCAGTTTCGTTTGAAATGTACAAGCACCTAAAATGCATGAAAAATACAGCTTTTACCTTCATATCAACAGTTTCTAAGATTTTATGGCATTTTCCGTAACATAAGACAACGCGTCAGATTTTGCCAAAAATAGCTGTCGCGACATAATGTTCAATCAGTTCTCCTAACTCTAGCCTAGTATTGCCCTGTTTTGTCATTTTCTACCCTGATCTGCATGAAGTGTATTGAAATTGCCACTATTTATATTTGAGAAAATCAAGTCATACAGCTGGTTTTATATGATCAATATGTCTAGATAGTTTTGTAGAAGATCTCAAAATGACTTCCATTTTAAGAGTTCTGCACGTTCGAATCTAAATTTTTCCTACAATGTAGAATTTTGTTAAACTCTGAATTTTCAAAACTTCAGAATATACTTAGAACATTCAGCAAATATAAAAGATAGCCGTGAACTTGAAGCTTTGCTAGACTAATTTGAAAAATTTTAACCTCACGAATTGTTTTTTCATAATGGGAAAATCATTACTTTCAAAACATTTTTGCGGATAGTTATTTTTCTACAATGAAGATATTAATGAAACCTCTCACAATTGTACATAATTTGGTGAAATAAAATGTATAGGTCCGTGTGGTTGTGATTGAGATAGTTGACCAGGATTACAGTGAACAGCACATTTCACACTAAGAAACACTTTAAGACATCGTTCTGAATTATTTAACGTATGTCATATTTTAACTTTAGAAAGATAGTAACAGTGCCATTGTGATAAATTTGCTCAGCTAAAATAATTTTCAATTACACCTAATCCAGGCCTTATTCTACATTTTGCGGATAAATGACGTTACACCATCACTTCTCGTTAAGTAAACGTGCAAAACTACCTTATATATGTTTTGACGTCTGAAAAATCATTTCAAAGGAGAATTATTTTAATATTTTCTGTGTATGTAAACAGAACAAACCAAACTCAGCCAATAGCGGTCACATGTTTTAGATAGTTTAGTTTGTTTAGCTATTTCAGTATTATTTTTGAAACATGACACGTGCAATAGCTAGAATCTTATGTCATTTCTAGTAACTGACAAATTACAAGTCCGCAACTTTAATAGAGAAAGCCAAATGATAAGAACACAGCCTCCTCCAAACCAGACCCTACATCAGTATATGTGTAAATGATTGTCAATTATACTGAAAATATATAAAAAATTAAGCGGAACAAAATATTATTGGGGAGTTCACACTTTTGCTACTGCTATTGTTGCTACTGTTACTGCATATTTCACATTTTTGCTACTGCTACTGCTGATATTGCTACTGCAAAGTTCACATTTTTGCAACTGCTACTGCTGCTACTTCAAAGTTCACATTTTTGCAACTGCAACTGCTTCTGCTACTGTTGCTACAGTTACTGCAAATGGCACATTTTTGCTACTGCTTCTGCTACTGCTACTGTTATACTGTTACGGCCAGTTTCTCGATTTTTCTACCGCAACTGCTGCTGCTTACTTTTCTGCTGGCAAATCTGCTACTGCTACTGCCGATATAATATTTTTGCTTTTGCTATTGTTACTACTGCTACTGCCAGTTTCACGATTTTTGATCCCTACAACAACTGCTTATAACTCTAATGCTACTGCAACTGCTGCTACGCGTACTGCAAATTTTACGTTTCTGTTACTTCTGCTACTGCTACACGTTTTCTCATATTCGTCTGCTCATTGATACTGCTCACTGCTACTGCTAACTTCCTGCACATACTTCCAGGTATTATTAGACAATAGATGAGTCCACTTTTTGATATGTGCCACATCTGTACTGTAACGTTTAAAGATACAAAACAATGCGTATGCTCCAAGATACAAGATATAAGATACCAGAAAATTTATTGAACGTCGGATAAATACAACATATATAACTAGCTTAAATCTATTTTCCGACAAACACAAGTTAATAAGCTCAACATAAGTAAAACAGCTGTAAGAAATTGCATACATGTTAAAGCACATTAAAGTAAATAAATCATATCTGACACAAAGGAAATAAGAACAAATCACAAATTATCACATTCATGTTACAGCACATAAAAGCAACATAAAACATAGCTAGCAAATAAGAAGAAAAAGCAATTTACCACATACATGTTAAAACACATTTAAAGCAACATAAAAGAAAAACGCTGACACTTAGCAAATAAGAAAAGTCACAATTTACAACATACATATTAAAACAACATAAATGAAGAAATCACGTACATGTTAAAGAACCATAAAAACAACTTAAAACATAACTGACGGAGATATTTGCATCACCAGCATACAGCATCTGTAACTAATTCTAAAAAGGAAGAAAAGAATTACAAGCACAGAAATTAAAAGTACATTTAAAAGCGGTGGTATTATATAATACATGCATTACAGATGACAAAGCAAGCAAAGCATAAAATAATCTAAACAAAAACTAAGAAAAAACTAAGAAACACAGGGGAAGTAACTAAAGCGGAAGTATAAACACATGACACATTCGCATTTGGGGCCAGTTCAGGGGCGGACCAGTCTGACATAATCCTTGTAGTTATCAATGATCCTGATATCATTTGGCAGACTGTCCCACACCCTGACAGCCTCAAACTTGTATTTTGCCATACCCTGGGAACTTCTAACATATTCACATACCTGACATTATAAGAAGAATCTTTAGTATTTGTTAGAGATCTTAAATTTTCTGGTTACATATTGTGAATTAATTTAAATGTTTCAGTGGCAATAGATCTTATACCCCAGTCACACATACGGCGCGGATAGCTACGTCCAGCTACGGATAGAAACGTAGTAATCTGTATCGATTCATACCTGAGCCGTACCTTAAAGTAGTAATCCGTATCAATCCGTACCAATCCGTACGGCTGAGGTACGGATCGATACGGATTACTACGTCTATATCCGTGGCTAGACGTAGCTATCCGCGCCGTATGAGTGACTGGGCTATAAATGAATGTCATACTAACTTTGTTTAATAATGTATCGTATGAGGAAGAGTTATCGTCAAAAACAATCCTAAGTGCTCTATATTTCAAAAGTGCCAAGTTAACGGACAGTAATTAAAGTTGGATTTAATAAAAGTTTTGAAAATAACTAATCTAGTATCAAAATTTAAGATTTTACTTAACCTTTGCCGGACATTTAGTTGTTTTGCTGCCTTTTGACATAAATCTGTAACTTGGCTGTCAAAATTTAAGAGGTAATCGAGATTAATTCCTAAAAGTTTAACTTCATCTTCACATATGATCTCATATTGGTCAATTTGAAAGGATTTTATTAACTTATTTCTTTTGCTTCCTACACATATAGACTGATTTTTTTCTGGATTTACCTGCATATGGTAAATGTCAAACCAGTTTATTAAATATTTACTTTCTGTTTCTAATGGGTATTTGAATGTGTTTATATCTGCATGACTGAAGGACAGGGTATTGTCATCTGCATAGTTGTATAGATTAGATTGGTGTACACAATAACAGATGTCATTTATAAACATATCAAAGATAAGAAGTTCTAAAATTGGTGCTTGGGGCACCCCTTTAATGATTTCTAACCAGTCACTTTTAACATCATTAATTCTAACTCTTTGGCTTCTATTTGTCAGGTAAATCCATTAGTTTGCATGCATGCCAGATTTGTAAGACTATAGACTCTTAACTTTAAAATAATAAGATTATGGGACAGACAGTCAATGGCCTTAGACAGATTCATCAGCACCGCATCTACATATTTGTTCTCGTTTAGGGCTTGTTTCCAGTCTTCAAATAGCCGTAGAAGAGTGACCTGACAGCAAAAAGAGGGAATGCATTAACTCCAGTCGCTGTTTTACAGTCTAATTGTTTAATGCAGGTTGCAATATCTTTCTCTGCAGTCTAACCTTAGCAAAATTGAAAGTCTGTATATCTATATTATCGCTGATTGCTTTTATACTAGGACGGTCCTTATTATTAATACCAATGTTTTTTTGCAATGTTTACATAAGAGGAATTCTTTTGTCTACAACTAAGTTTTGATAAGATATATTAAGTTTATTTTGTTCTTGATCTTAAAGTATGATTTGGCTATTGGATTTCATGACTGATTTTTGAGATTTTTGTGTTCCGTTGTTTGTTCGTTTTGTCCTTGTGTGTTGACTTTGTGTGCGTGCGTGTGTGTATGCTTATTGTTCGTCTAGTCCTTATGTGTTGGCTTTGAGTGTGTGTGTGTGTGTGTTGTTCGTTTTGTCCTGATGTGTAAGCTTTGAGTGTGTGTGGTGCACGCGTTTGCGTGCTGGGGGGTTCGTTTTGAGGAGGCTGCGCTTTTGGTGCGTGGCATTCCCTGTTTGATATTTTTCTTTGTTTTGATAGTTGGCCAGAAGTCTTGCGACTTTGGGTCACGATCATATTTGCCCTAAAATAAAACGTAATAGATTCACGTTTTCTTTTTGTTCTCGTATTTCGTAACTGAGTATATATTTTCGGTTTTCATGTTTTTTTTTAGATATATGTTCTAGGCTAGTATGGTTTTATAAATAACTTTTCTGTAATTGGAATTCATATACGGAAGTGGATTTCGTTTTGGTACTTTCTGTTGAGTTGGGGCATGTTCATCAACAACTTGTTTCAATAACAATTCATGTGCCCAGTAAATGTCATTGACATGATCAAATGCGCGTGCTACATGAAAAGGTACGTGTGACAAGTCATAGCTAAATTCAGCATCGAAGCCTTTATAGCTTCAGAAAGTGACTTTCTTTTTGGACATAGACTGACATTGCTCTACCAGTGATGTAGCTATTAGATTATGACAGTCACTTAAACCACAGTTAAAGTTTACAGTATTGCAGAAAAGTCTTTCTGAGTTTGTTAAAACTACACCAATTAAAGTTGGATCTTTCGTAAAAGAGGTCGGTCCACGTATAATATTTTCGAGGTTCAAGCTATCACAGACATTTGTTAAGGGCCTACCCTTTTTTCCCAGTTAATCAAAATTTGAGTCACCAATACAGATCAAATGGTCAAATACCATACATATTTTATCCAAACAATTACTAAAACAGACTTCAAAAACAAAGTCTGACATAGATGGTTGCTTATATATACTAAGGATACACTGTTTTCTTTTATACATTGAGAATTCATAAAACATACATCCAACATACATTCTAAATCCTTGGGCTCAAGGTCTTTTCTACGCTTAAAAGGCAGGTCAGACCAGACAATAGTCATCAATCCGCCCCCACGGGCATTTCTATCATTTAGTTCCATTTTAAAATCATCTGTACTAAAAAGATTGTTATTAAAAGTTTCATCAATTTTGGTTTCAGCGACTGTAAAAAAGTCTACCAGGTTATCATCCAAAACTTACTCTAGATCTTCAAATTTATAACGAACACTATTTATATTATATATACTAATGATAAGTCTTTTTCTATTTTCATTTCTAAGTGAACTAAATTCATCAAATATATCAGAATTTGAGTTATTGTGATCATAAGAGTCCGAGTTTATAGAAAGACTCATATTTACATCATCGAGTTCCTCATTACCTTGTTGATCTACATGTGCATTTAGAAGCCAGTCTTCTTCTGGATCTGGTTGAGGTGGGTAACTATCGTTTAAGGTGGTAACGTTTGTACTAAGAGTTGCCTCCCTTACATACATATTTGTCTCTAGTGAGGTATCAGCCATCCGATCTTCTCTCATTTTTGGATAAGCTGAAATGTTTGAGTTATTGATATTCGTTATTCTTGTATCATTTGAAACTACTGATCCGTATAGGATTAACAGTACAATCTCTAGAATGATTTTATATCAAGGATATATTGCAAAATGACGGATCATCATCATTGCATAACTGGTTGTACTGTTTTGGAAAAATCCTGAACATTTTATGTGCAGCCAGTGTTCGCATCTGTCACATACAACGGCACGATGTGTTTTTGCCACCGCCTTCGAGCAGAACCCACAAATGTGTTTAGCAGGAACTGGACTGCTCGCAATACACCACTTAATAGCAGTATTGTTAGTTTGTAAAATCTTCCAAAATCAAGGAGAGCGTCCGTTCATGGGTTCAAGGTTTTAATGGATGGAGGTATGACACTTTTCCGTTCGTGATAGTTGTATGTGCAAGAGTTAAAGTTTGCGATAACCGGAGGCACAAGGTTTAAGACTGTCATAATTGCAGGTACAAGAGTTAAAAATGGTGATAATTGGAGGTGAAAGTGTTTAAGGTTTTGACAAATCAAATTGCAAAGATTAAAAGTTGTGGTTATTGGAAGCGCATGACATTAAGGGCCTAAAATATGAGGTGTAAGAGGTTAAGGATTTGATAATTGGAGGAGCAAGAGTTTAAGGTTGTCATAATTGGAAGTGCGAGAGTTTATGGTTGTGATAACATGGGGAACAGTTGTTCAATTTTGCGATAATTTGAGGCGGATGGAGGTGCAAGAGTTTCAGGTTGTGATAATTTGGGGTGCAATAGCTTATCGTCTGATAATTGAGGTGCAAAAGTGTAAATATTTAGTGAATCGAAGTGTAAGAGTTTCAGGTTGTGATAATTTGAGGAGCAAAAGAGTTTAAGGTTATTAAAATTGGAGGTGCAAATGTTGAATGCTTTGATAATTGGAGGTGCAAGAGAAAAAACACGTAATAACTGTAGATGCAAGAGTTTCAAGGTTGTGATTATTAGAGGTGTAAGATTTCTAGGTTGTGATAAATAAAAGTTCAAGTGTTAAATGTGTGATAATTTGAGATGAAATAGTGTAAGGTCTGTTAGTTGGAGATGCAAGTGTTAAAGGTTATTCTAATTGGAGGAGCATGAGTTGAAGGCTGTGATAATTGAAGCTGTATGATTTCAAAGTTATGGTGATTGGAGGTATAACTTTCCAAGGTTAAGATTGTTGTAGTTGCAAGAGGTAAAATTTGTGATAATTGAAGGTGCATGTGTCAAAAGTTGTGATATATCACAGTGCAAGGATTTAAGGCTGTGAAGATTGGTCGCGCATGGGATTAAGGGTCTAAAACTATGAAGTGCAAGAGATTAAGGTTAGCAAAAGTTGAAGGTTGTAATAATTGGAGGTGCACAAATTTAAGTTTGTGATTATTGGAAATATAATAGTTTCAGGTTGTGATTGTTGGATATGAAATAATTTAAGCTTGACAATGTGATAATGATAATGTGATAATGATGCTGCAAGAGTATATGATTGTGATAATTAGAGGTGCAAGAGTTTACGTTTGTAATAATTTAAAGTGCAAGGGATTAAGTTTGTGATAGTTTTAGATGCAAGAGATTAAGACTGTGATAACTGGAAGTGTAAGACTTGTAGGTTGTTATAATTAGAGATGTAAGAGATTAAGGTTGTGATAAATGGAGGTGCAAGATATTAAGGTTGTGATTATGGGAATGGACCTAAAATTTTAGTGTGAAACTGTAACGGGTTAACACAAAGAAAACTTAACGATTTTGAGTTCATTGCTAAGCTTGCTGCAAATCAAATTATAATTTTGTCTGAAACATGGACTGATAAAGATTCCAACCTTAATTTAGATAATTATACATGTTTCAATTTTTATAGAAAATTCAAATACAGGAAGGCCAAACGTAACAGTGGAGGCATGGTTATATACATTAAAAATGATACCAAGCCAGGCGTGTCCATTATGAAAAACCATTTTGATACAATAATATGCCTTAAACTTGATAAAGACTTTCTCAATTTTGCAGAGGATATGTTTTTAGCCGGGGTTTATATGTGGGGAGACGATTCCCCTGCTGCAAATTTAATTGATGCTGATCTGTTTAATCTACTCGAGCAAGACGTTTTCCATTATGAGCAATTGGGTAGTGTTTTACTTGCAGGAGATTGGAACTGTCGTGTGGGCAATAAATCTGACTTTATCAATTGTGACAAAAATATTGCTGATATTGACGGTGATGATTATTTTCCTGATGAACCCCTATATAGAACCTCAAGTGATAATTTATGTTAAGCTGTATTATGTTAGTGAATATGTTTTCATATGTAATAATTGCATCAACAAAGCACTATGTTATTACACAAGCCTGCCTTAAAATGGCAATAGTTGTAACTGAGAGAGGTGTATCTGAAAATTATGTATTTCTCAAACCATATTACATTAATTTTCACAGAATGATGTCTACTCTCTTACTTTTAAATAAGAAAACAGACAGTTTTTGATGTAAATATATGGAAAAACACTTCCAATATTCAATTTATTACAAAGAAATTGCCAAAAATGTTAGTATTTTTGTAAGAAAATACCACATTGTTCCCATTGTAATGTTAGTATTTTTGTAAGAAAATACCACATCGTTGCCATGGTAATGATTCACTGATCAGTATATCTAAGTCTTTTGAAATTTTAGCAAACTCACAGTTGATAATAACAGTCTAATAATTATATCTTCTTGCCTGATTTTCTTTCTTACTGTTTAATAGATAAGGTGTCTGTAATAATAAGATTAATGTCCTAGTTTTTGGGATGTTGTCTAATTTGATATCAAATAAATTCTGTATCTTGTTCAAAAGAATGTCATAAAACAGTTGTCTGTAAACTGTTAGCACACTAGAAAAAGCTAATTGTGTATTTATTTCACATTCTATGTAATTTATTGCTAGATTCATCAAGAGACTGTTAAAAAAGAGGTTAAACAACAGTGTTGCTATAGAAACGATTTTTAGAACATAAATATATTTATACTAAATGAAAGAAAGAGACAAAAAGAAATACATTTCCATTAACTGCATGTTGCTTTTGTTATTTTATCATGTATTTTATCTTGATATTATTTAAATATGGTGTCATTTTTAAGATATACTGCCTCAATTTTGATACAGTTAGACAAAAACATGGTGTCCGAAAAGTGGCAATATCTCCATGACAACGACTGATTTTTGTTGTCAAATTGAAGATTTTTACACAGAACGGGTCAGTCTGTCAGATTAGCCCAAAACCGCATTTTTGACCAAAATTGCATTTGGACCCAAAATCTCATGCTCTGTCACATATATCTAAATGCATTAGATAATAGTTCACGTGGTGTAAAAAATTGGGCGCTAGATGTAAAAAATCTGCTGAATGATTTTGGTTTTTCCGACATTTGGGAGCACCCGTTTAATGTCAATAGCAATACATTTATACCAGTTTTTAAGCAAAGAGTTATTGATTGTTTTAAACAAAAATGGTTTTCAGATTTAGGATCTAACCAAGTATTGAACACTTTGTATAAGTATATTAAACCACAATTTTGCATGGAATACTATCTTAGAACTATTGTTTGTAAATCTATCCGTAAGAATATTAGTAGAATACGAATATCAGCACATAGGCTACGCATAGAAACTGGTAGATACGGGCATAATAGAATACAGCGCCGTGAAAGACTATGTCAGTTATGTAACTTAGAGGAGGTGGAAGATGAATATCACTTTATTTTAGTATGCTCTAGTTACAATGACCTTCGCCAAAAATTTATTAAACGTTATTATTATACCAGACCAAGTATGTACAAATTAGTTGAATTGTTACAGTCAAACAATAAATCTGTTCTTGTTAATTTAGGTAAATTTATTAGTTTAGCCGACAAAAGGAGAAACGAATCGCTCCAGTTGGTACTGTAAAACTTTTGCCGAGTTGTCAACCATGAGGAAACTACACCTACGGTGGACACCGCCGTGGGGTAGGGGACACTCATGTGTTGCTCATATGTGGTACATACGGTTCGTTTTACATTTTACTCAATTCATATGTCAATTAATTATTTCGACCCATATACTATTTATGTTTGATTCATCCTTAGTGCAATTGACTTTACAGGTCAGTCTTATAAATGCATGTATAAGATATTTGTAATAAATTTGTCAGTGTGTTATATTGTACTGTATAACTTGTAAAAAATTTACAACGTATGATATCATGTCGTGCAGTTATAATAGAACAACATCTGTTAAATGTGAACGTCTATTCTCCATTTACAAACTGTGATTACATGTTGCTATATGTTTCTTTTCTTTACTTTTTTCTTTACGTAAACATTGTATGTGTTTATCACGTGACCAAGAAATAATTATATAAAATTGTATGTATATAATGAGATACTATGTATGTATAAGTTACTGAAATAAAATTATGTTCTGTTCTGTAATCAGATCTGTAATCAGATTATTGGAGGTGCAAAAGATTAAGGTTGTGATAATTGGATGTGTGCGAGATTAAGGAAGTGATAATTGTAGTTGCAAGAGATTAAAGCTGTGATAATTGGAGTTGCAAGAGTTGAAGGTTGTTTTAATTGAAGGTGTAAATTAAGGTCGCGATAATTAGAGGTGAAAGAGTTGAAGGATGCGATAATCTGAGGTACAAAGGTGTAAGAGGTAGATTGTTGGATGCGCAAGAATTTGAGGTTGTGATTATTTGAAAGTTAACGTTGTGAAAACTGGAGATAATTAGTAATTTCACATTGTGATTTTTGATGGTGCAAAAATTTAAAGGATTGATTAGCAGATATTTTAGAATTGACGGTCGTTAAAATTGGAAGTTATTATTATTATTATTATACCAGATTTATATAGCGCCCTTTTCATGATCAATTTCACGTTCAAAGGCGCTTTACATAGTTCAAATGCAGCCACACAGGGCGCATAATTCATCCTCTACTAGTACAGACACAGAGCGATCTGACCAGAGGGACAGAGTGAGACAAAGCCCCCACGACAGAGAGATAAAAATCAGATACAGGCTTGTCCGGCTAACTTAGCCTAGCTCGTTGCGAATAGACAGCCTGGTTCTTTAACGTGCCCAGTGTATAGCACTGATACATGCAAAAATTGCCTGGGTTCCTGACCAGTACACCTCTAGTTGGGTGGGAAACACTGAAAAGCGTTTCTGAAAATTCCCGAGTAGCTGCCGGGGATCGAACCCCCGACCTCAGGATTAGAAGGCCAGTGTGCAAACCACTGAGCTATCCGTCCAACACAAAGGTTTAAAACTTTGGTCATTTGAGGTGCAGGAATTAAAGGCGGGGATAATTAAAGGTTCAACAGTTTATGGTTGTGATAACATAAAGAATAAGGTTGTCATTAATAGAGAGTTTAATATTGTGGTAACATGAGGTAAACGGTTTTAATGTTGTAATGATAGAAGATGCATGATATTTTAAAGTCAAATTGAATGGATTTGGCACAATTACGTTAATGTTCTATGACAATTTGATTTTTTAATGTTTGGATATCCAATTTCATCATGCAACTATTAAGAAACTGCCCAATATCACTCGCCTGATATTTGTTTTGTTTTCACGTCAATGACCTGATATAAAAAAGTGACCCCGTCCATATTGTCGGACTACGTTTTGCATCTTTTCCATTTAAAATTCCGTTTTATTATAGAGGCCAGTTTCAATGTTGCATGACTTTTCTTTTTTCAAAACAGAATCTGTAATCTTAACAAGAGCTAGTAATTTCATTGACTTTGCCTGTCTCCACTTCTGTCACACAGACAATATAGTACTTAATGACGTCATTGTTTAATTAATGTACCTCATGACATCTCAATATTTACATGGATAG